>NW_016017395.1:731858-850046 GCF_000320565.1 Sphaerulina musiva SO2202
TTTTTTTTTTTTTTTTTGATTGTTTGGTTTGGGTATTTTGATATTTTGGGGGGAGGGATTTGGGAGGGAGGGGGGTTTGTGTGATATGATAGATTGGGAGTTTTGTTTTTTTTTTCTGGGCGTGATGAGAAATGTGTCGCTGGGCTGGCTGGCTGGCTGTGTTTATAGCCTGGCCTATAGGCATCTCTGATCGAATTTTCGGACGTGGCAATTTTTAGATAATCGATCCAATCAATCGCCTAATCTTCCTCGTGGACATATAGAGCAACTCTAAGCATAGTCAAAGACTTTTCCACACTCTCGCACGAGAGATTGTAAAAGGCCAATTCTCGACAAATGAACAAGAGCGTGAAGGCACTACGAACGTAGCAGCTATACGCAAAACTATCATGGCCTTTGCGGATCCCGCCCAATGGTTTGATGGAATCGCTCCGGACTTCAGTCGCTGGTGGTTTTCGTCAGGAAAAGAGAAGAGGCAGAAATGGAAAAAAGGGAAAGGAAAAAAAGGGCAAAAAGCAAGAAAAGAAATACAAATATACAAACCTCCCCTCCCGAAAAGAAAGAAAAAGAAAAGGAGAGAAAAACAAACCAGGAGAGAAATCCCCAACCAATACTCAATAATACATAAAAATCCATAACCAAAACCCCCTTCCCTCCCTCCTTCTCCAAACTCCCCCCTCCCCAAAAACCCAAACCCCCCCAATCTCCCATCACTCCCACCCCATAAACCCCCTCAACCCTTTACTCCCCACACAAAACCACTTCATCCTCCCCCCCTCCTCCCCATCCTCATCCACTTCATCCACCCGCATCAACCTCCACTCCAACAGCCCCACACTATGCAAAACCACACCCTCCGGCAACCCCGTAGTTTCCACATTCAACCAAGTTTTCGCCACGAATTTTTTCAAATCCACTTTGGAGAGGATGTTGATGATGCGTAATTCGTAATGCGAGAAAATTTGTCGGCTGAGTTCCATTTGCCGGAGGTGGGATGTTAGGGGGATTAGGGTTGGGGGGGTTAGGAGGGGGTGGATTGTCGTCGTAGACGCCGTAGTCGTCGAAGAAGTCGTGGATGTTGATGTGGAGGAGGAGGTTGAGGGAGGGGAGGTTGTGGAATTCAAGGTGTTGAAAATTAAATCTTCGGCGACAGAGGGGAGACTGAAATCGCCTGTCGGGGCGTGGTGGGACCAGGCGGGGGAGAGAGGGTGGAAGTCTTGGGCGTTGAAGGCGGCGATCATGTTGTGGGTGAGGCGTTCGAGTTCGAGTTTGGTGAGTTCGGGGTCTTCGTGGGGGAGTTTTGGGGGGGATGAGGATGAGGATGAGGAGGTTGATGATGATGATAATGTTGAAGAAGAAGAGGAAGAAGAAGAAGAAGACGAAGAAGAAGAAGATTGTTGTTTTTGGTGGTGGATATAGTTCTTCTTAGAATTCACTTGCATCATGATTCTCTCTCCGCTTGCGCAAAAAAGAGATGAATGAACTCCAGTGAAAACTCGTATATCTTCTTTTCCTAGTGTCTTGATTCAAAAAAAAAGGATCCTTCTATCCTTCCCACAATAAAATATAACAAAACTCTCTCCTTTCTCTCATACAACGGAAGTGAAGTCCAGTTAATATAAAAAAAAACACATAAATAATCCCCCAAAGCTCGTCCATAGCTACCTCCCTAGCGGCGATACGGCCCTTGAAGGAGCCGCCTTTCTGCAACATCCACAAAAGGGAAATCATTCATGTACGTAGGGATATCCGAGCCAGGATATCCAATTGTCCATATCCCGGCCTACGGATCGCTTAATAAGCAAGAAAACGTAGGATGAGCCTATGAGAAGAGGAGGATTTTTGTTTCGCTTGGCCCCCCCAGAATGGCAGAAAGGGTTGCTGATGTAAGATTCACATCCCCCCACCACCAGATGATCCAGATTCTGACTCGACACGAGTAATAAAATGATGGCGTGTTTGATAATTTGACCACGCGACCCTGGCTTGGAGTGTTCCGCAGCCTTCCAGAAAAGAAAAAGGGCGTCCAGAAGTCGGTCTGGGTCGGATCGGAATCGGAATCGAATCGACTCTCTGGGTGTTGTACTCGATGCCGATGAGCTGTTTGGTGTAGTTTTACCAAATTCAGAGTATGGGACGACGACAACACGTCGTAGTGTATCAACAACACTTTCTCCCGCTGATAACGACGGGGACGTTGGTACTGTCCCGTATAGCATAGACCAACAGGCTTCTCACATGTCCGCATGGGTAGGCCTCTCAGACAGCCAGCAGAAAAACAAAATGTCGCCAAAAAGGTCGCCTAGAATCGACCAGCTCCATGGCATGTCGTCTCTCGGGCCACGGAAGAGATCCAATTCCAGCGGAATGTCATTCCGAAAAAATCAATCACATGTGAAGAAGTGAAAGCTTGGAAAAGTTGGCCTGGCTTGCTTTCTTGCTCCTCGCTCATCATCCCGGACTACCACTGGCAGCACTGCCACTGCCCATTTGCAAATCCCAGTCCTCAAACCCCGCGTGAGAATCACTGCGATCCACCATATACCGAAACCTTCCCAACTCCCTAAACTGCTGCAGCACATAACTCGGAAGATCCTCATTCTTTTCAATTTTCTCATATTCTTCTCCAGGTCGTCCGAACAAGTCTTCGCCATTCTTTACTCGTTCGGCGATGGTCTCTGGAAGGCGATTGTATTCGGTATTCCAGCTCTGATGCGAGAAACTGTGCATTTTCATCTGGAATTCAGCAATCGTGGAGAAACAAGAACTGCAATGCCAACCGGCATTCCACAATGTTCCTCTGTCCCAGAAACGGCGAAAGTAGCGATAGGGATATTGTAGGAGACCGGGTCCGATGAGATCCATTCGGAGATCGTTAGGTGCGACAGTATTTTCCACGGAACCGCCGTAGATGGTTGCTTGTGGATGTGCCCATTGCTCGCCGCGATGGCGATATTGGAAGGAATAGTAGAAGAACTGGCTTCGAAGTGTGAGGCGGGCGGGGAAATTGCAGTGGCGGAGCAAAAGCATGGTTTCGGGTCGGAGAAGTTCGTCCATGTCGCTGACGATGAGGACATCTCCTCTATAAGGCATCTCTTCGCCTTTGAGATCTGGAAAAATGGCATACAGCAGAGAGTTCCGCAGGTAGTCTTCGTGATCCCAGGTGCGCATCGAAGTGAGTGGGTCGTGAATTTCGCGATAGATAATCTTGTGCCAAAAGGGTAAGAAGCGATCCCAATGCTCTCGAAGAATGAGCGGTTTGTCGGCGCCTGTAAATGTCGTGGGAGATTCAATAATGACGAAAAAATCCACAAAAGGATCAAGAGTATGTAGACGAATCTCCAACCAATCCAATTCCGTCGAGAACATGATCAAATCGTAGACCTTGCGCTGTTCGCCATAGGGTGTGAAACCGACGGATTTGCACACAAATTCCGCATCATCGGCATAATCCACACTCGCACTCTTCTTCTCTCGACCATATTGACGAGTATTGAGAATGATTTCGGGAGGGAGGTAGTGATCTCGGCGAGAGCTATGATCATAAATCACGAGCACGGCGAGAATCGATAGCAGAAGAAAGAAAATCAACGGCAATCGCCGCCGTCTTTGAGATGATGAAATGGAGAGCATGACGTGAATTGAAACGTGCTCATAGCTGAGAAAAGAAAACCTGGGCACCAGCAGCAGCAGCAGCAGCACGCAAGGTAGAGAGAAGCCAGGTGGAATTTTATTGGAAGAATAAAGGGCTGAAGAAGAAGAAGAAGAAGAAGAAGACGGGAGTCCGAGTTGTGACGATCAGCAAAAAGATCGCGTAATGAAAAGATGGAAGACAGACGGGAATATCACATACTCGGATCTCGGTACCTGACATTAGCCTCTCTAGCTTATATAGGAGGTACTGTAGCCTGGTAGGTAGGTGGGGGGTCCTACCCAAAAAAAAATCCCGTTTAAAACTCATGTGCTCACATATATTTTCCGCTATATAGTGCTGACTGCTGACTTCCAGACGAGAGAACACAACAGAAGTCTGTTAACACGGTGTAACCGAAGTTCAAGCCCCCCTAGCTTTTTTTTTCTTACACGAGCGACACCCCAAGCAGACTGGGGGGTGTGTGTGAGGTACATACAGTAGTAGAGTACGAGCACAAGGGGAGGCAGAGCCGCAGAGGGGCTTTCATCATAGCTCCCCTGGCACTGGGAATAGGGAGCGTGCGGCTGTAAAACGGGATAAGCTGTACTGTAGGTAGTTACCTCCTACCTCCTACTACCTCCTAGTGCATCGTTCTAAAGAGCTTGTTAATAGAGCTTGTTGCCGGGTTCGCCTTTCGCGAATGAATTAATACATTATCTTCATCTTCATTTTCATCATCACTACCACCTCCTACAAATAATCTATAATTCTCACTCATACGCACGCTTCTGAATAGTTACTTGTATCAAAATCCACAGCAGAAGCAGCGAAGTTTCGTTTCCTGTTACATCACACAGCGGACGGCAGCGTTGTCATCTAATTTCCAGTTCGTGTTCAGCAGCGGCAGCCCCTGGACGCCACGTCCAACCAATGGTGCGTTCGAGAGGGGGGTGGCGGATATGCTAGTGCAAGTGCAAAAACGCCTCTTCTTTCTGGTCGAATCCCAATAACAATAACAAGAGCAACAATGATGTTGTTGTTTCGGTATGCCGTGGAGAACGAAGAGAGTCGGCGACAGGAATGGTGTAAAGAGAGCAGAACAGAAGGTGAGGTCAAGAAGACGAAGCAAGGATTGCGAGATGGGGTGCAGAAATGTGTTCCACCGCGTCTCGACAGCGCTGCCAGACTGGGTTAGTCTCCGATTGTGAGATGGAGACGATCTTCTCATCAACGCTTGCAGCTTTGCTAGTGCCTTTCCGCTCAGCAAGCACCATATCTAGTCTAGGTCTCTTCACTCATCATCTTTGACAACGTTGCTCTACCAATCATCGTATATCAACCATGCATAACATAGTCATCCCAGAGCAAAAAGGAAAGAAACAAGAAAGGCCTCATGCCATGATTCCAAATCCCAAGAAAAAGCCCCTCAAAGATGACTGCCCCCATCAGTCGTACTCGTCTTCTTCTTCTTCATCGCCCTGCCCGTCCTCGTAACCTCCTCCATCCGATCATCCTCCGGAAAACTCCTCACCCAATCCCCCACTTTATCAATCGGCATAGCCAACAACCCCACCAAATTCTCCGCATAAGGCCGATTCGGTGCCGAAGGATGACTTCTCGTCGGCGTAATGCCTTTGGTCCTCTGCCACCACTTGGCCATTTCATTACTCTCCTTCCTCGTCAACCTCTCCTCCAACATTGGCATATCCTCCTCCTTTTCATGCTTCACATGCACTTTGAAATCCTGTTCCAGCTTCTCCACCAAGGGGAAAAATCTCGCGTCGTCGGGATTCATGGATTGTATTTGGTACAAATCTTCTTTGATCGCTTGATGTTGTTGGCGATCTAATTCTGCCATGGCAATGCCTTTTTCTCCAAACAGCTTTTCCATGGCCGGATACCAGGTCAATTCTTCGGAGATGGCATGTCGGGCAAATGTCCACGTGAGTTGGTTGCGCCATTGGATTCTCTCCTCGTGCGATGTCGCCGATTTGAGTGTTTGGATGACGAGATCCATATATTCGTGATCCGACCCGACGGCTTCGGAAATGGTCTTGGACCCGATGTGCTGCTCCATTGTGTGCTTGTCTTGTCAGTGATGAAGAGGATAGTAGTATGTAGCAACTTGCGATGAGATTCAGGTCACAGAAAAATAGTGGCAGAAAAGACCCGGTCCATACAAGTCAGGCAATGTCATGATGACCATTGCACAGAAGAGTACAGGTACATGTATACCTTAGGTAGGAGGTCAGGTACGCATCATCATGAGCATGACCGCTCGTGCGAGGCAATCACCTCTTTGGGCAGGACGTCGTTCGCAACAGCCGTGTAAGCGCAAGTGACTTCACCAGATGGAGTCTTCATCTGCTCAAGTTCCTTCTCACTCCACTCCTCCCTCAACTGTGCCTTCAATGTCACAATTTGGCACCTCGACAAGAGGGCTGAATGGCAAGACGATTCATTCGTATTCTCGATCAGGGGGTATATACAAAGCAGAAGAGCATTTCCTGTCCCAACACCAAACCCCCCAGATTCGAAGCTGCATCGCTAAAAGAGCATGCCGAGTTTCACATTCCTCCGATAATCCCTTGCGTCCAATCATCTACTATAGTAGTGCTTGTTCGCATTACCTCTATGTCTCTCGACTTGCTTCTCACTACCAGAGCTATCATGGGCTCCGACACGCCCTTTGCCCGTGGGTGAATTTGCGGATAGTTGCGAAGATGTTGATCTGCGTATGGTCGGGCGTGGCGAGAAGCGTCCATCAATCTCAAATGTATACTGCGATGATGCCCTGTTCTCGTCCTTCTCCTCCTACGGAGCATTCGATTCCGAGCTCCTGAATCCAGCTCCACGTACACTACCCGCAGCACTGGCGCCAGATACATCTCGCGCACCGACTTTACTCAAGACTGGGCTTGGACTGAGGTTACCGACTGATGGTGACGTGGAGACGCTGCTCGGCTTCCGGTCAGTTCCAGATTCAGCGCCAATTGGCTGCAGTGATGACTGTCGTGGCTGGGAGGCAATTCTACCGCCTCTCGGCACACTGGCGACAGGCGTTACGCCGCCTTGGACTCGTTGTCGTGTTCCGGGAAGGTTCTTCAGCCGGGATGTGCGCCAATTCTCATACCATCGGCTTCTGCTTAGCTCCCGGAGCTCCACTCGCCACTCAGAGAAGACGCTGTCTCGGAGACGCCCAAAGTCGCAGTGGGCGGCATCGTACGGATCTGCAAAACCCCAAGGGAAGCGTCGACCGACCTTGTCGCCTTTCTTCAGCTGCGGAGCGTACGGCGGCAGGTCGTAGATGTCAGGCGAGAACACAGACATCGGCAGATATGGAGGCTCTCCACCGGCTGTTTCCATCGCCGAGAGACTAGACTGTCGCTTGTGGGATTTTCCAGAACGCGTCTTCATGGAAGGTAGAGAAGAGTCAAAGGTATCATCCTCCGATTCAGCGTCCTCAATCTCGCCGCTCGAGTCTTCTTCAGAGTCATCATCCTCCAGCTCCAGCGCTTCCAGAGGATCAAGCTTTGCAGCCTTGACAGCGTCCCACACAGCACGCTTGAGGAAGGCCATATGCCCGGTAGTGAGGGTGTCAGCTTTGCCGATAACGGGAACAACAGTCGTCTTTCCCCACAACGCGCGCATCACCTGAAGGTCGAGATCGTCGTCTAGGGATGCAGCAGGCTTTCTGCCGTTTGGGTGAGCTGCGGAACAAGCAATCGTGTTGTCGAGCCTGCGGAAAAAACGGGTCAGCTCAAAATGCTCAACACAAAGTCCAGTCCTTCATCATTTATGAGCCCAAGGAATGTTCATACCTGACAGGATCCAGCACCAAGAAGACGCAATGGATATGGGTATCCTTGACACCCGGGGTGCGCATGACCTTTTGCTCCTCTGCGAATGTCTCTTCAAACTTGCTCTCCACGAACGCGGCCAGCTCCCTGCATTGCAGATCCACCACATTCTTCTCCAATCCTTTGGAATCCCAGAGAGTCAGACCGATTCGCTCACCCTCAATCTCAGACTCCAGGTAAGTTGGGGTGAATGAAGAGGCATGAGCAGCGTTCGAAAGTACCGGATCCGGTTCATGTCCATGGGGCTGCTTGCCAGGCGGAAGCGAGAGCGAGTGTTTGAGAAAGGAGATGAACGAGGTCTTGCCACTGTTCTTGGCCCCAATCACCAGGATGCTGTGCCAGTGGTTAGCCATTGCTCGATGCTAGCGAGATGTGTGGAGACTTACTTGAACGGGGTCGGATCCTTCTTGCGACGGATTCTGCGCGGACTGTTGAACGAATTAACATTCGTTGCAGAGGACGCGTATGAGAATCGGCCACGGTTTGTCATGCTATCGGGTAGTGCGTCTGTGGCTACGTACTCGCCACTGCTGTGCACACCATTCACCTTAGCGTACTGCATTGGCGGCGACGAGCCGGTGAGGCCACTGTCGGCGCGGCCACTCGAGTAGCCTGGCGAAGGCGAGTTGTTGTGCAGCATAGCTTGCTGGCTGGGACGAGAGAAGTTCGCAGTGGGTCGACTCGGTGGTGGTGGTGGTGATGTGGTCGAGGTGGTGTAGGAGTGGTTGAAGATGGCGACACTGTCCGGTCTGTCCTCGCTGAAGGGGGACATGCCAGGCAAGGGCGACAGCGTGGGCAGATGGGGAGGCTGTCGCGGTAGAGCAGCAGCGGCAGCGGCTTCTTTCTTCAGTCGTTCCTGCTCTTCATGCTTCCTCCGACTCCCGCCCATGCCGCTCACTTTCCGCAACATGTTTCCTGACGTTTTGGACTGGTTTGGAGTGTGATCCGGCTCCTGCTGGGCCGTTGGGGTGGGCAACGGCGGCGCAGACGGTTCTGCCGTGTAAAATGTACGCTCGGGTTGATCGAGTGATGCCTTGCGCGAAGAGTTGGTGTTTGTTCTTTTCAAAAAGCTGAAGCTGGACCCGCGTGGTCGATGGGCACCACCTTCACTACTGGCACTGGCACTGGCGCTGGCGCTGGTACTGGCAGCTCGAGTTCGCGCTCCTCCAACGACCGTCCCTCTGCTGCTGGGCGGTCTCGAGTCGATGGCGTCTTCGTCGGGAATGGGCCAGGCGGCGGGCTTGGAGATGTCGGACGCGTTCACTCGACCGAGGGGGCGTGGTGGGTCGTGAGGGCGCGCTTCACTTCTGGTGCCAATGGCGGTCGCGACGGCAGCGGAGAAGGCTTCGCGCTGGTTCCGAGCGGGACTGGTAGGTGGAGGGGGAGACCGCAGCGTCGGTGACAGCGGGATGGGCGGCGGCGAGCGATGGCTTCTAGTGTAATCAACATCGCGCAGTCGGTCGGCGGAGCTGTACCCTGTCGCCATTGCAGTCGCGCGTTTCAAGGGTCAGTCGTCGCTCGAGAGACGGCCAGTCAATTCGTTTGCACGCCCAAAGCGCCACCGAGGGAGCCGCGCTCGCTTGCGTAACGAGAGTTCTACCAGTCGTCCAGGTTACACAAGGGGACAACAGATACCGGAGGAACAAGCAAACAAGTGTCCACACACGAGGTGGTGATGAAGTCCAGAGCACGGGAAAGTTTCTGCTGGTGGCCTGGTGCAGACTCGCGCCCCAGCGACAGCGGAAAGGCTGGACGCTGAAGCCTGCGACGTGTGCGACCTCGTCCGCGACACAATTAGTCGAGGCCAAGAGGAGAGCAGGCGGGCTGAGCTAGGAGGTAGTTCCTACATGGATCTTGTGCATATACCGTACACCTGTATCTCCCTCACGGGCTCTCACAGGCTCACAGGCTCACACTACGCTGCTAGTCAGGGCCATGCACCTGCGCGCCGCGCGGAGATTGGAGCTTAATTAAGCTCTGAAACGGCCGGCCCCGCTCTCGTTCACGTGCGTGATCACAAGCCGAACCAAACGACATATCGATCCATACCTATACAATGTACTGTATATATATACGCATAGTCAGGTAGGACTCATCTCCTTTCTGGCCTCGACCCTTTCGATTGAAGACGAACCATATCCAGAGTCATGGTTTCCCTTCTAGTACGCCAAGCATCGAAGAAACACAAGAAAGACCTGCGGTCCCTCGGTACCTCATGGCTCAATCTCGGCCATGCTTCTCTTCTAAGTGAAGATCAAACGCTCCTGCATATCTTCGTGTCTGGGCTAGTAGGTCTCAGGCAGGCTACGGTCTCGTCCGCTGCAGCACGTCTATACATTATGAACGACGTCGTCGGCATTACACGCTTTCGAGACAGAACTCGAGACACATCTTCCCCGTTCAGAGGACCACACTAATCAATTTTTCTGTCAAATCGTTTCGATGAAACTCATCATTCCCTCTCTCAGATGTGGGAAACGGGTTGCAAAAGGTATGTGTGTACCTAGGAGGTAGGCTAAGATAGTCATTCACTTCAACCGTCCAGCCCACATCTCTTCCGGCTCTTCCGAGTCCGATTTGATATTGAACGGATCTTGCTCCTTCCCACGATCCCATTCTCTCTTTTGCCCTATAGCTGTCCATTTCACATTGGCGATGTCTTCCTCTACCACAACCTCCGGGCGAGTAGTCTTCCCTCTTTCTGCTTCTTCCGGCCTATCCAGTATGGACGCATGTTGCGAGCCTCTTCCACGCGCAGGTAACTCTGGACCAATTTCAGCCTCCGATGAACTTTGTTCCTCCTCCTCCTCCTCCTCCTCTTTCTGGACCTCTCTGCGTCTTCTTATCGAAGAGTGGTGTGAGCGGTCTGGCGATCGTGATCGTGATCTGGCTTTTGCCTTGTCTCTCTCATGTTCCCGCGATCTCTTCGAACGATGATGATGATGGTGGTGGTGGTGGTGATGGTGATGTTTCCTCTCCCTGTCCGGAGATCGTGATCTCGATCTCTCCTTGTCCCTCTCCTGCCGCCTGTTCTCAGAGCGATGGTGATGATGTTTCCTTTCCGTCGCTGTTGGCGAACTATCCTTTGCTCTCCCATGCCTCGCACTTCCTGGCGCATATCTCTCCAAACTCCTCCGTCTTCTCTTACTTCCCGCTTCCTTCCCATCATCGTCCTCAGCCTCAACCTCAACCTTTCTTTTCACTCTCTCCGGACGTTCGCCCTTCTTTCCCCGCTGTAAATCCCACATCCGTCTTCTGGACTCTCGTTCTTCCTTTTCTTTCAAAGCGGCATTATGGCTATCCACATCTCGGACCAGATTCCTAAGGAAGCGGGCATTGGGTTTGGGTGCTGCGCTTCGTGGTTTGGTCGCTCTCGTGACGCTGCCAACGCTGCTGAAGAGAGAGCTGAGATTTGATGTGCTTTTCTTGTCGGCTTCACGCTGAAGTATTGATGCGACGTAATCGTCTGAGAAGGCGGCCATGATATATGTGGATGTACTGTTCCTGTACTGTTCCGCGAGCAGGATGTGGTACTAGGTAGGTACTGCACATGTACCTTAACGGTACAGTTGCGTGTAAACACGATGACGCAAAACTTAGATTATCCTGATCGCCAGGGTCCAGACGAAATGTAAATAAACAACGCGACACCTCACTATCGTAGATTGCTTTCCGCATGCAACACAGCAAGGCAAGACAGTCATACAGGATCATAATGGACGTCTCCTCTGCACTCTCACAGCTCCGCCAGCCGACGACACTCTCCATCCTCCATCTCTCAGAACCACTTCTCACAACAAACGGCAACGCCAACAACAGCAACAATGACTCCCAGGACGCGTCCTACACCCAACTCATGAATGCGCCATCCTCTCTCTCGGCAGATCTAGTCCATTACCGCGATCTCTTCTCCAAGCTTCGTTTCAGCTACGTCGAACAAGTCACCAAAGAGCGCTTCCTGCGCGCCGTCATTGCCGACCAGCCGGAGTTTGTCTCTGCAGAAGACAATGCCGAGCTAGAAGAGAGATTGAAGACCGACAAAGCGGAACTGAAAGCAAAGAAGGAAGAGGTGCGCGCCCTGATCGGAGAGCTGGAAGCACAAGGACGACAGCTCGCGCAACGATATGAGCAGATTCAACTTCGGACATCTCAACTCGAATCTCTTCCCTCTGAAATCGCGGAATTGGAACAGGTCATCAGCAGACTGAAAGATGTGCAAGAACCCAAGTCCGAGGATGCTGAACTTTCCTTGCCTTTGCAGCCTACAATGGACTTGTTGAGGCAGAGGGAGCAAGAATTGCAGAGTGTGGATTTGGAGATTGCGAGGTTGCAGGCTGCTTTGCCTGCAAAGAAGGCTGAAGTCTCGAGGTTACAGGACGAATTGGCGCCCATTCAGATGCGAAAGTTCAAAGCTGTGGAGGAGGCAAAGGAGGCAAGGAGACGACGAGAAGGTGGTGGGAATGGGGAAGCTGATGAGTTGGAGGAGAAGGGAAGGTGGTTGAGAGGAGTGGAGGGGAGTCTGAAGGCCATGTTGGAGGTTTGACCTACAATTTTCTGTCTGGTTGGTCGATGGACGTTTCGGCGGTTGGTAAAGCAGGATGATACCCATTGATGCCGTGGGCAAGGCGACAATTATGGGAGAGCGAAGAACAAACGCACGTGCGTTATCACCTTCTTCCACATTGCTTCGGAAAGACTCAAGCAGCCAGCAGTGGAGTTGATGATCCTTGACTTCACTTTGCGAAGTCTGTCTGTGGTGCTTCACCTGATGCTGTTCCCCTCCGGATTTCCAAATGTGGTAGGTCCCACCAAGATGCAACCAAGGATAACACGGACAGCCTCGCCGCTCGGTGCATCAGGAACCGCGTATCATGCTCTTCCAGTCCATATTTGTTGTCAATAGACCTGCTCGTAGCCTGGATTTTGCTCCCGGATCAGACCATACTTCTGGAGGATTTGGTGTGTTTACATTCACGTCTGCAGGGTGAACCGCCACGTGAGCACTCAAAGATTGTCCTGATTGGGAGATGGGCGTCGCTGGAATGTGTGGGTAGTATTAGCCTGAATGCAGGTTGATTCACACCTCCCCAGCAGCCTCTGAGCTCTCCGCAATCGGCAATTACACCAACAAAGCCGACCTCACCTTCAGATGTATCATGACAGAAGCACAACATTCCTGCCTTTGACGTACACTCTCGTGACCACAAAAGAAAATCCCTGGTCCCAAACTACGGAGAATCCACCGCCATTATTTTCTAGTACCAGATCCAAAATCTCAAGACCAACCCACCATCATGTCCTCTTCCGCCCCGGAAAGCAGCAGTAACAACAACAACAACAACCCACCACCACCATCGCCCAAAAATCCTCACGCCCAATTCGCCCAATACCCCTCTTTAAAATCCAAAATCATCCTCATCACCGGCGGAGCAGAAGGCATAGGAGCCTCCTGCGTCTCCCAATTCGCCCACCAAAACTCCCAAGTCCTCTTCCTCGACATTTCCACCTCCTCCGCCCACCATCTCATCTCACGCCTTCGCGAAGAAGGAGTTTCCCCGCTGCCAATTTTCTACCACTGCGACGTGACCAATCTACCACAACTCCAATCCGTCTGCGAGGAGATTTTGCAAACATTTGGAAAAGTGGATGTCTTGGTGAATAATGCCGCTGCAGCAGGCCAATTAGCGCGTGAGGCGACACAGGATGTGACTGAGGAGACATTTCAATGGGGCGTAAATGTGAATTTACGCCATATTTTATTTCTGACCAAGTGGATTGCTCATTCAATGATATCATCATCATCATCCGAAAATGATACTACTACTACTAGTCCTACCAGAACCGGCGGATCCATAATCAACATGGGCTCCATCACGTGGCGAATCCCATCCACAGGAGTCCCCGTATACGCCATGTGTAAAGCAGCAATAATGGGTTTGACGCGAACGCACGCACGAGAATTTGGCACACATGGAATTCGAGTGAATAGTGTGTTGCCGGGGAGTATTGCGACAGCGAGACAATTGGAGGAGGTGTTGAGTGATGAGAAATATGTACGAGAGACGTTGGAGGCGCAGGCGTTGAAGAGAATGTTGGGGCCGGATGAGGTGGGGAGGTTGGTGCTGTTTTTGGCGAGTGAGGATGCGAGTGCGATTACGGGGAGTAATTATGTGTGTGATGGGGGGTGGGTGGGGGATGTATAGGTCTTGGAAGAAGGTGATTGATTATTGATTGATTGCCAGGATAAGAGAGGATAAAAGTGTTCATTGGAATTACAACGAGATTCTTTCTTCCCCTACCTATCTATTACTCCAAATCCCTTTCTCCATTACACGCCCGGCCCTATCGAGTGGAGCACTATCTACTTCATGGACTCCCCGTGTCCTTCCACGAAGCCTGCTTAAACCTCACTCGCGCCCCCTTCCCATGCCTCCAATCCACCAGTGCCCTCAACATCTTGATCATCTGCTCAACATTCTCATATCCCTTCGTATACACAATATCAGTAAGAATAGTAGCATCACCACAGAGCTCGCCCGGAATCCAAAAATGCTTCATAGCTTCCACAAACAGCGGCACAGCCTTATTCAACTCTGATTCACTTCTCCAGAAATTCCGACTGCGCCGTTCCAGGGTCAAAATCGCAACAAAGACTGCGGCGGAAAATTGGCCTCCATACGCCTCGGCGACGCGGCGGGCAGCGCAGATTTGCGCGGGGGTGATCTGAGCCACAGCATGGTTGAGAAGGTTCAGGTGAGTGTATTTGGGGGGTATTGAAATTCCAGCATCCAGATATACCTTTAGCGGGATGGCTTTCAATACTGCGGGTCCAGATATTACGCCATGGGCGAGATATTCATGACCACAACTCTTGGCTACATGGCCTATCAAGAATTCGAGAGAAGGAACGTGAACGATAACGTTCTTGCCTACCAGACCTTTCGTATCGATGACGCTGATGTAGCAGTATTTGTGGGCTCCGCGTGCAAACCTGAACGCGATTTGTATTGACGCTGCCCACGAACTGAATTCAGTATAGACGTCGCTTTCCGTACACAGATGTGCCTTGCACATGGCTGCTAAGCTGTTCGACGGCATGTCATAGATGGTCTGTGAAGTGGGAAGGTGCTTGTGCAGAAAAGCCAGTGGCGTGATGGCTTCCGGGGTGTTCAAGCCTATGAAGCCACCCGAGGGGGCATCCGTATTGTTCCATGCTCGAAACAGATATCGTGGCGTACGATTCTGCGCGTCTAGAAGTCTTCGTTTCACGTTGTCGTTCATGATGCCTGTAGGGAGAGCAGATTCATCGGCGTCAGATGGCTCTTCTTCATGCTCGTCGTCCTCATCGGAATCTTCTGGATCGTTGGAAGCATTATACACCGAGTCAGTGCCATCTTCTGATTCAAGTGGACCGTTTAGTAACCCCAACTTGAATCGGCTGAGGCCATCAACAAGGTTATCCACAGAACCATGCGCGTGCATCTTGGCCTTGGCTTGTCTACTCTTGACGATCGTTCGAAACAAATTCATGCCGCGCCATGCATGGGGGTTCTCTAGCAGGCATCTCTTCTCTCGCATGATTGATATGCCTCTGAAGCTACGACTGAATAAGAATCGAGGTGCTTTTTTGGAAGCCTGCTCAATCTTCTTGATCAAAGTCCTGCCCCATGTTGGCGTCACTTGCTCGCTCGTAGGGGCTGGCGGCGCACTGGCCCGTATCCTCTTGGCGTCCCGCGCTGGTGCAGTGGAGGATGCAGGGCGCTTCAGCATGACTGCGTTGAAATGCTTTTTGCTCAGTGTGATGCTTACTTGTGTTTCTACTCCCTCCCTTCAGCGATCCTATGTAGCTTATATTCCGCAACACGACGAAGGTTGTGAGCAGCGTCAAAAGTGTTCTGTGCGGTGCTGAGACAGTCATGCCGCGAGTGAGACTATACATGTATCAGCGCAATGACGCAGGCAGGACACGGCGGACGTGGCAGAAAAGTCAGGATGCCTCACAGCCTCATTGGGCGGAGGATGTTTTGTGAATGGGCAGGATGTACCCGAGCGTGCTAGGCGCGTGGACCTCGCTGAGGTGACCGTCAAGGGAGTGAATAGTTGTCGCGGCTGTCTCTCGCGCTCGCGACCAAGAGACATCATCGGAGGCTGTGAGCGACTTGCAGCAGAGAAAAATGAAGGCGCAACCTCGTCGGCGTAGCGTGGATCCGGTTCCATTTTTTCTTGTCGTCTCTCCAACGCGTCCCAGCGCAAGACAGCGACTTCTTGACTGACCTGCACAACTTGGAAGCTGATTGATGTCTTGTCTCAGATTTTGGAACGTGGTGCTGTTCCTGCCCGCTGCCATAGCATACCCCTGACCTCGCTGGGCGACCCGATGGAAGGTTTCCTGCTGCGCACGACTATCGGGATTACTCTGTCGGCTGTGCATCTTATACCAGCCGAGCGGAGTTGCAGGATACTCAGTGGCGAAGAGAACCGGTGAAGATACACATGAGTTCTTGATGGAATTATGGCCAGATTTCTTACGGCAGTGCATGCAGTTCTGGTGGCTAGGTACGAATGTTTGGCAGAAAGTCACTTGACGTCGTCTTCTGGCAGGGTCGGCTTTCAAGCTCGTCAACGGGACGTATCCGTGTTGACTGAGGCTGCCCCGTTGATGTCCAGAAATGGCACAGTGACAGCATCCTTCCTTCCACGCGTCCACTTCCACTCTCTTCGGTGTAGGAGACGCGCCCTTTTCATCATCCTCCTTGTCGCGCTTCTGCGCGCCGTCGTCGTTCACTGGGTGCGAGGTCATTGGTGTACATTGTGGCGTCGGCGATGATGAAATTTTTGACAATGCCCTGTAGGCGTAGAAGTGTTCCGGCGAAGTCGCTCTGCTGGCGAGGGAGAGATGAGGTGAGGTGAGTGATGAGGTGAGGTGAGATCAATATTCCATGTGTTGCCCGTAAGAACCTCCTTTCGCCAATTCGGTCGTCATACTGTCCATAATGAAGGTGTCACGCGTGATGCGTACATGTACCTGATCAATCCTTCCGTTTCGTCAGCGTAGACATGTCTTGATAAGTGACAGGGAGCGACGAGGGTTTTTAGAAGCACTCTCTCTGCTCCGATATGCCTGTCATGTGCCGACTGCACAGTCCTGATCGGCGACTTAGTACTCTTCCGCGAATGACGCTCCGGACACTTGTTTCCAGCAGCAAACGGTTGCTAGTCATCTGCGTCAACAAGGTGATAGAGCATCAGCAGTCTCGAATGAGCTCCAATTGCAGAATATCTCAATTTCATCAGACTGCTCACATCAGTCCACGAGCAGGCTCAGTTTTCGACACAGTGCTGCAGATTTCATGTCCTCCTCTGCACTTGCAACCACGTCTGCTATGTCCCGTTCACCACCGCCCTATCCGTATCCACAGCTTCGCTCGAAAGGGTCCAATCACTAACATTTCCCTTCCAGTCACTAATCCTCCCATCTTTAATCCTCACCACCACGACCCTCACGTGCTCTCCCTCAATATACGCCCCCTTGCCACTATCCCCCGTATCATCCCCGCGAGACTGTTGTAAACTCAAGGGACTCAGCCCATCCTGCTCGAAGGTATTATTCGAGATGTGTTGCTCCTTACACCACTTCTCCTCCTCACTCCCCGGTTCCAACAGCATGGCTTCCCCGTTGATGGTGATGCTGTTGCTACTCACGGCAGTGGAGTTCATCTGCATCAGCATGGCAGCGAGAGAGCTTCGGGGACCGCCGGAAGGACTTCTTTCGCGATCGGAGCCGCTCAGGTTGGTGGGTGGGCGGGAAGAGACCCAGTCATGGACGAGCAGAGAGACGTTGGGATTGGAGAGGAGGTTGAGGGTCTTTTTGGAAGACGGATTGGAAGTCATGATGATGGTGGGGCCAGAGGGGAGATGGGAGGAGGTTGCTGGAGGGAATGCACGGGAGGGCAGGTAGGTGTAGTTCATGAGGGAGACATGAGGCACGTTGTCGGTGCATGTTGCGAGATGGAGCTGTGTTGGTCTGCATTAGCTGATGATGATCAGATTTCATGTGGATGGAGGTCAGTGAGCAGTACGAATCGGGCATTGCGTAGACAAGTGACGACTTCATTGGGGAGATTCTCGGAGACGGTGGGCTCCCATGAAGCAGCAGTGGCGGTGGTTGCTGTTGTCGGCATTTCGGTGATGGTGTTGTGGTGGTGGTGGTTGTTGTTGTTGTTGTTACCTATACTTGATCGATTCTCGAATGTAGGTAGGTACAAGTAAATCTGGTCATTCACTTGATACTTTCCTGGACACTTTCCTTGATCGTCGAGATCGGCAGAGCTCGGGCCAAGACAGGGAAGCAAACGACAGGGAAGGTGAAGGTGCAGGCTGAGGTGGCTGCTGTGGCTGTGTCGGTGTCGGTGTCGTCAGACGCGAGTGCGAGATGATATTCCTACCTTACCTGACCTTACGGGTAAAGTTAGCTTCTATTCCTATTCGTGTACCTGTCCTTCGTATGGAGGACCCCTCCCACTCCCTCTACTCTGAATACTAACACCACCTCGCCGACCCTCCACCACCGATACCATTCCTCCTCTCCCTCCTCTCCCTCCTCTCCCTCCTCGCCGCTGCCGACCATGACCAACGAAATCGACGTCGACCACCCTGCCAACAGTCACCACCGCTCCAATCCTGCCAGTCCCACTGTCGAGACGGAGACGGCGCGACCAGGCACCAGTGGAGGCGCATCCAACAGCAACAATGGCCATGGCAGCTACGACAAGCGCGTGCAAGATGTCATGTACTCGGATATTGGTATCAACACCCTCTTGAACCGCCTGAAACAGAGCATTGCCTCGGCACGCGACTTTGCGCAGTTCCTCAAGAAGCGGTCTACCTTGGAAGAAGACCAGGCCAAAGGATTGAAGCGTCTGGCGCAAACGCAACTGGAAAGTGTCAAACGTGGCGATGTCCGCGGCGGGACCTACGCCCAGCAGTTGACCGAGGTGCTGCGCGTGCACGAGAAAATGGCCGACAATGGCATGCAGTTCGCGCTCAGCTTGCACCAAATGCACGAAGATCTGGACGTCCTGAGCGCCAACATGGAGCGTGGTCGGAAGCAGGGCAAGCATGATGGTCTTGCTGCGGAGAAGAACGCGAGCGACCTGGAGGCTGCCATGCAAAAGGCCAAGGCGCGATACGAGAGCTACGCCGAGGACTACGACAAAGCACGAACGGGCGATGCACGAGCGGGCAGAAAGCTCGGGATTAGAGGTCCAAAGAGCGCAGAACAGCATGAACAGGATCTCCTGCGGAAGACGCAAGCTGCTGAGGCTGAATACCGTGCCAAGGTCGACGAGGCTAGGACGGCGCGCGAAGACCTGATCAGCAAGCAGCGACCCCGGTTTGTCAAAGAGTTGGAAAAGTACATCAAGGAGTGCGACAGTGCATTGGCGCTGCAGCTACAAAAGTTTGCCACGTTCAATGAGAAGCTGCTGCTCGGAAATGGGTTACTGGTGCAGCCACTGTCCGAAACCTCCAACACGCAGCGCAGTTTGCGAGATTTGGTCATGGACATTGACAATGAGCGCGACTTCAACACTTTTATTGGCACCGAGCACTCGAGAATCCCTGCTCGAACGTCAGATCTGGTCTTTGAGAAGAGCCGAGTATTGGAACCCAAGACCCAAGCAGTCCGACGACCAACGTTGACAGCACAGACTCCTGCTGCCTCACAGCCGCCAGCTCCTGCTGTGAACACCGCCGCTTCACAGCCCACTTCGACCAACAGTCGCTTTGGCGGCGCTTCGTCCTCATTCAGCGGTCCAGGACAGTTCGGATCCCCTGCAGCGGTCCCGTCGGGTGGCATGCCCCCTTCATCAGACTCCTTCCGAGCAGCCTCGCCTCCATACGCCCCAGGAAGCAGCTCTTCACCTTACAACCCATCAGCTGCACCCCTTCGAGATACCTACTCGAGCACACCACCATATCCCACTCACCCCAACGAGCGAGTCGCTTCCAGCTACAGTGGTAACACGCCCGTCCAATCCACCGGTGTCATCCCTAGCTCTCCCCTACCACCTGCAAGCTCACCATATCAGACATCCTCCTCTCCACAATTTTCCAACTCCCGGGGCAGAGTCTTTGGCTATTCTCTGGACGATCTCTTCGCCCGGGATCAATCCGCCGTCCCCATTATCGTTTTTCAATGCATTCAAGCAGTCGACATGTTTGGTCTCGAGATTGAAGGCATTTATCGCCAAGCAGGAAATATGGCACAAGTCAATCGTCTTCGCCACTCGTTTGACACCCTACCTCCGAATGACCCTCAACTCGATTTCCGTAACCCATCCAACTTTGGACACGACGTAAATGCAGTGACGAGTCTGATGAAGACGTTCTTTCGAGAGTTGCCTGATCCACTGTTTACCAAGGACACTTACTCGAGCTTCATCGAATCTGCTCAAGTCGACGGAGATGATGCGAGAAGAGATGCGCTACATCAATGTATCAATGACCTGCCCGATGCAAACTACGCCACCATGAGAGCCTTGGTTCTGCATCTCCACCGCGTCATGCAGAATGAGGGAAGAACGAGAATGACGGCTGCCAATCTCGCAGTGTGTTTAGCGTGCGTTTTCTACCCACTCCCATTTCTTCCTCGCATTTGCGTACTGACCGCCTCGTGACTGATAGACCTACCCTCATGGGCGCCCATCAAGGCCCGCATATTCAAGATGCCTCTTGGCAGCAGCGAGTCTTGGAGACCATTTTGAGTAACGCGACGGCCATCTTTGACGAGGATTAGCTCAGCTGGCTTGCATATCGAATTGATGAGGACGAGGGATGATGGGATGAAAGGTTGATATCTTAGGCCGTGGAAGATTACATACCTTGGCATACTTCTTCATCTTCATCTTTTTCTCTTCTCTTCGTCGGAGTGAGAAGTTTGCGCGGAATGTGTGACGTCCCATATGTTGTTGTTGTTTTTGTTGTTATAGCGATCAATACATGTAAGCGATAGCCCGCATTTTATTGTTTATGACTATCATTATTTATGATTATAATCTGTCGAATTTCTTCCTCTTTTTAGCTTCTTGCTTTGAGGAAGTCGTATATGTTAGCCGAGGTACGTAGGTATTGAGTAAGATAAGATACTCTACTAAAAGAAAAAAAAGGGTTGATTCCTCAATTTTATTTCACGTTAAGGATAGGCGAACAGGGAGAGAGAGAGAGAGAGAGAGAGAGAGAGAGAGAGAGAGAGAGAGAGAGAGAGAGAGAGAGAGAGAGAGAGAGAGAGAGAGATTGTATGTGAATGTGTGTGTGTGTAGGTAGGTATAGAATATAAGTAAAATAAAACAAAACAAATGAAATAAAGCTAGTGAAGCCATTCTATAATCCATTCCCTTCCCTTCTCCAGAGGTAGTAGGTACTTATTTGTTGCTTATTCTTCCCAAAAAAATCCTCATCCTCATCCTCATCCCATGCCCACACCATTCCCTTTCCCAATCATTAGATATGCAAGCCTTCTCAATAAACATACCTAAAACTCTTCCTCTCCCTATCCGTCAAATTCTCCCAAACCTCCTCTCTCTCCCCCGTCGTCGTCCTCGTCGTCGACATAGAATTCGTATTCGTAACCACATCCCCCAAACTCCCCCCTTCTTCCTCCCCAACAACACTCGTCATCGACCCCTCCTCAACCGGTTTAACAACTTTCCCATACTTCGCATCTCTCCTCCGATTACTCCACACATAATACGTCCCCAACACACACAAAATCCCAATCGCACCCGCCTTCGTCGCCATCAAAACATTTTTCCCCGTTTGAAACCGCGGAGCATCTTTCCTTTGAACCGCATACGGAGCACAGATATTTCCGATGGCAAATGCTCCGCTCATCATGGCGGTTGCGAGGGTGCGTTTGGTGTGTCCGGCGACGTTTGCGGCTGTCCATTGGAATTTAATGCCGACGGTGAAGAGGGAGAAATAGACGAGATAGACTCCTGCGAGTTGAGCTGCGCGGTTGGAATGGGGGGCGAAAGCTACTAGACTGGCTCCTAAGAGAGAGGCGCTGTAGCCCAAGATGGAAATTGTCCAGCGTGTGAGGTAGTGATAGCGGACTGCGTAGGCGCCGAGAAAAGCGGTGATGATGGCGATTAGGCCTGAAGGCATGTGCAAGAGAGCGGCTTCTTTGGATGTGAAACCGAAGCCTTTGATGATGGTTGTGGCGTAGACGGTGAGAATTCCTGATCCCGTCGAGACGAGGAGGGTGAGGAAGAAAATTAGATAGACTTGTGGGTCGAGGAAGAGGTCGCGGAGTTGGTTGGGTTGGAATTTTTTGGATGTGATTCCGGTTTGGTTGACGGAGACGTGGTGGATTAATGCGACTTTTTCCGCGTCGTTGAGGAAGGTCGCTGTCATGGGTGAGTCCGGGAGTTTCCAGAAGGAGAGCACGCCGACTATCCAGCTGAGGAGACCGAGGACGAGGTACATGATTCCTGGGAGGAGTTTGTTAGCGATGATTTTTTTTTTTCCTTGCAAGACCTGGGGGAGATACTCACTCCATGAAGCCATAACATCCGAATCCACAAATTGAAATCCAAACGAAATCAACCCTCCCGCAATCATCGCACATCCGACCGAAGAAAACCAAATCGCAAATCGCATCGCCTGTTCATCTTTGCGATAATACTGACTACTCATGAGCATCAAACTCGGCGGCATACCCGCATCCGTAATGCCCATCAAAATCCTCACAGCAATCAATTGAGGATAATTCTTCACGGCAGCCGTACAAGCAATAACAATTCCCCACAAAAACATATTCCCTCCCAAAAATTTGCCCAGGGGGAGTTTATTCAATAATAATCCGATAAAGGGTGTGGTGATGAGATATGCCCACCAGAGCGACGAGGCGATATTGTTGAGTTGATTGCCTTGCAGTTTTAAATCTTCGGGGAGACCCATGATGATGGCGTAGTTGAGGAGGAATTTGTCGAGGAATTGGAGGCCGCAGATGAAGAATTGGAGAGGGATGATGCGATAGTCAATTTTGCGTCGGAGTTGACGAAGATTGATCGCTTCTGCTCCGCTGTTGTCGGCATGGTTGCGGAGATATTCGAAGGCTTCGTCGACGGATCGTTTGCGTCCATCGCCAATGACGACGGTGTCGACGCGCGAGAGGTGCTCGACCTTTTCGGTATGAGTGGTCGTCATATTATTATTGTCGTGGTCGTCGTCCAGATTGAATCGATCGAGTTGAAGGGGGAAACCCGTGCCGAGTGGAGTGGGAGTCAAGGCTAGGGAGAACATGATGGGGGTATATATGTATATCGGTAGTGGAGCGTATAGAGAGACAGACAGACAGACAGACCACCTGAAGAGCTGTCAAACCGTTTCAAGCTCACCAGCCAAGCTTTTTTTCCTTTCGTGTGTAGACTTCCTTCTGGGGAGGCTATACCTGCGGTCCTGCGCGTGCTTGCTTGCATGCACTAGAGAGATATTCAAGGCTGGCGAGTTACAGAGCGCCAGATCATTTCACTCCCCTCCACAAAGTATGGTGGCATTAGGTATATTCCCAGTAACATTCATACAAACTGAGCCCGGCATCCCAGGGTTAAGGTTCGTCCGGAGGGAATGTGCTGGTAGCGTTTCCGAATTCGCGCGTGTCGTAGTCCCCTCCCCCCTCCCTCTCGACGTTGGTGGCCGTTGCAGGAAAATGTATGATTTGTGCGTATGTGACAGGTCGTCGGAAGGCAGTGGGTTCTCTCGGGTTTGTGACGGGAAGATGCCAGCGAGTGAAATCGGTGTGCAGAAGATACTGTATAGATGGTGCTTCCTAGTCGGGGTTGCGACGTCGCCGCGTCAGAACTCACTAGGATTATCGGTCTTGCTACCTAGGTCAATCATGATACCTCTCCTATGGGAAGAGAGAGGGAGAGAGTCAGGGAGATCATCTGGCGTGTTGTTGTTGTCTGCATGGGGGGAGGGAGGGAGGGAGTCTTCCCCCACACTACCTCCTACAACTATCCGCCAGGGACCTACGTACGGAGATGATAGCATCTCATCGGTCTGCACCCAAGTAGACAGCTGGACCCGGGAGTCATCTACACGTACCTCCTACAAGTACCTTAAATCATGCTGAACCCGAAACCATGCCCTCACCAAAAATGTGTTGCATCTCTCTCTCAAAAGGGGGTGTGTGTATGTCTTGCCATCCCATCGCACAGCGACCAAACTGTACACATGACAGAGACGGCGGTCAGGCTTTCCATGCGCGGAGAGAGTCTCGAACCAGTTGAGAATACGCGCATGCCACCCGGCCACCGGTGGTGCAAGATAAAAAGTGTGCAGCACGTGTGGCAGATGGCAGCAAGTAAGGAGATGAAGTTAAATTTCAGTTTCCGAGACGGTCCGTCAACATGGCCATGGAGACAATGCAAAAGGGCATGGTTTGACTGGCTTTGCCAAGAATAGTGGCAGAGTTAAATTGGCATGTCGTTTGGGATAATCCCCTTTCCTTACGGAGGTTTTGAGATTCTGAATTGCCCAGAAAGGCCGTCGAGACTCGAGACTCTAAAACTCTTTCTCTCTCTCCCTCTCTCTCTACCTCCTACTGTACGGGGAGGTATAATGATGAGACGGACATTCAAAAGTGACTTTGGTACTTTGGTCCCTCTCCTTGCCAGTCAGTGCCGCCACACATTACTCCTTTTGGCGACCAACACGATTGATGCGGCAGGATCACCAGACTGCTTAGGACCAGGCTTCTACTGCATTTCCAGGTTGTTCAGTCGTGTTTACGTGCAGGAAGTCACTTTTTGTTTTTGGCTTTCCTGTGCCTTTTTTTGTTTTATTTTCTTTCCTTTTTCTTCTCTCCCTGCTGCGATCCAGCCATTCGGTGCCGTCGTATGATGTGCATTGTGCGATTTCCTCGCTCGACTATTGCTGCTGCTGCTGTTGTTGTTGTTGCTGTTGTCGTAGACGTCGTCGGGCCTCGGCTTTGTCGCGGCCGTAAGGTACCTTACCTCCCAGTAAACAAGGACATGTTGTTGTTGTTGTTGGTTGTTCCACATTCAAACACCATCCAACCCCAACAAGTTACATCAAAAAAACACCCAACATTATTGCCTCTCTTCCAGGACCAGCCGCATCAACGAGCTTCAGACATGAGACACAAGACAACACACATATGCGTCCACTCTGCGCTATTGGTGCAAAGCACGCTAAAATCGCTTGTCTGTGATTGTCCATCCACGAAACAGGAGGCAAGGCAGTGTGAAGAAACGGAAACGAAAGGAAAAATAAAAGCCATGTTGCTCATCTGGCTTTAGCTTCCTCCTATCCATCTTGACTTGGATGGTGTGAACAGTAAGTACAAGGTGACAAGGTGACAAGGCATATCCAGCGATGAGCCCAGGCCCAGGGGGTGGTGCTAGTCACTACCGTCCGGCACCGACAGAGGAGAAATGTTTTGAAAAAATGGGGGAAGGGGGGGCCTACCTACCTTATCCTGGGACCTGGCTTGGATGAAATGCTGGATACAGAGCTACAATGCTACATGTTACCTCCTAGTTCACTCACACACATACTCTCTCTATCGTGTACTTCCAACTGGTATCCGGGAATCCCTATGAACTAGGGTAGAACCTAGCTAGGTACCTTAGTGATATATTTCTCGATATTTTTTCTCTCTTAACTCCGCGGGGCAAAACACCGAACACTGAACCAGAACAGCTAGCTACACCTTAAAATGTTTCTTTTATTCTAGAAAGGTAAAGAGCACTAATAAGGTACATGTACTATAGCTCCCTAGGGCGTTTCGGTTGCCAAGTTCTCTAACAACAACAACAAGAATTTCAACAACAACTGTGCTTTACATCTGTTATCTGAACTAGGTACGTAGGCGGACGGCTAGGCCCTATATAGAGTAGAGGTACCTACCTAGGTAAGGGATCTATAGACTACCTTACTATAGGATCGGAGACATATATGTTTCGACTTTGCATACATACATGTAACTTGGTCGGAGGTATATCTCTACTATCCCTAACAAACAGCTTAACAAAAGGTATACCTAAGATTCATATCTCCATTTATCGCCCTATTAGCGACGGCGACGGCGATAAATCCCCTAGGTACGAGGGCAGTTCACTTTTATATATAGGTAAGATATAGCAAGAAGAAAAAAAAAAACGCTCTCTACGGGCATAGGATCTTACCTCCTACCTACCTACCTAACATATAGATGTTTCGCATTCGTAAGAGAACGGGGTTGGTATAGAAAAGCCTGCCTAAGGTCAGGTTAGGTATCTAGGTGTCTAGCAAAACATAGCCTTTCTCAACGATACACGACGAGACGAGACGAGACGAAAGGCATTCGAGAGCGCCCGGGTAGACATTTGTGTTGTATGTATCGGAAGATTCTGCGGTAGAAACAGCGTATACTGTTATATACATTACCTCCTGGCATATATAGGGCACCGTTGATCTGTCTTCTTGGAGGGGAGGAGGGAACAGTGAACTTGGACATGTTCTTATCACTTGAATCTTGGCACTTGCTTGCCTACTTGCTTACTACTACCGCTACTACCTTCCTTCCCGCCCACCAAACGGAGAACAGAACCATCTTGGTACAGTCCGCCGTTGTGTATCGGCACACTAATGCCGAAAAGCGTGTCCACTTTCTTCCCGTCCTTCTTCTTGTAACCGAACTGCGAACCGAGCGGGTTATGCCTTTGGATGGAACGGAATCGGGCGGCCAATCATTATTCATCGTTAGAGGGTGGAGGTATGATGAATGAATGATGAATGATGAATGATTGAGGCATAGAAAGAAAAGAGAAGAGATTGGATACCGGTCGGTCGGTCGGTCGGTCGGGTGGTCTGGTCCACATTTTCATATTCTCTATGGATTCTCGGAACCGCAAGCGGGGTGGGTAGGTGGCAGGGCAGATTGCGGTCCTGTCCTGTTGTTTCGCATGTCATGTTTTTTTCTAAGATAGGAGGTATCTCCAGCGAGTATAGTTCTTTTTACCGTTTTTACGCTGCGAACATGTTCGTTTGGATGGACGGACGGACGGTTTGTTGGTTGGTGACATGTCCACACTGTTGACTCTTACTACCCTCTCTCTCTCTCTTCTCTCCTCATCGCTATCCATACCTCTCCCATCCACCCAGCCTACCCAACCAACCAATCGTCCTCGTCTCAGTCATCGATGATCATATTATCCAATCCCTACAAGCAAAGAAGACTAGAGTCTAGAAGAAGTGCTGAGAGTGGATTTTCATGTCCCGTCCCGTCCTAAACCCCTGCTGCATCGCTAACGTCTTCATAACGTCTTTTAGTCTTTAATAATAAGAAGAGAACTAGAGCTGCGCGCCGGAAGCAAAGGACCCGCAATGCACTGCGAAAACAAGAAGTCTTCTTCTCTTCTACATTCACTCGTTTGTAGGAACTGCTGTTATAGTTCTTTATATCTACAATATATATATAATACTGGCGAGTAATGAAGTTTGTGGAAATTTCCTTTCTCTATTTTATCCTTTGTATACTAGCCTTAAGGAGTGTAGCAAGTAGCTTGGAATACGATAGGATAGGACAAAAGAGGCATTTTTCTTCAGCAATTCACACACAAACGTCTCCTCACATTTTTACCCGGTCCCCACCCCATTCCCATTCCCATTCCATCCTCCATTCTACAATAAAGTAACCTGGTATCCGATCTTTCATCTTCCCCATCTTTTTCCTTTTCTACCAAAGCGCGCAGCCATTTCTTTTCGCGCCCCCCGTTTCTGATCCCGATAGTCGGATGTACAAATCTATTTTACCTTTACGTTTCACAGCCCGCGCGGGAACCCGGCTTCTTCTCCCCGATTTGGCATTGTCGCACCGACTGGTCGACGGTGCGACCTATTGGCTCTTCTCATTACAACATACAGTTATTATGGAGAAGGAGAAGTGGTAAGGTGTGTATGTATGTGTGTGTGTGTGTGGCACAAGAGTTTGCGGTTTTTACTGGGGGAAAGCCATGGAGCATCGGATAGAGTGGTTTTGGATGCTGGATGGGATGAGAGGAGAGGAGAGGGCGGGAGTTTTTGCTCCAATGCGCTGATTGTGCTGATTGATTGACGGATTGACGGATTGACACTGGGACCACATACGCCTTGCGGTGCCTGTGGTCTCTTGTTCACTCCCTCGCTCCCTCCCCCGGTCATTTGTCGTTGTGGTGGTGAAAGTGGGCAACAAAGTCGGAGCCATGTGCAACCCTCTTTTCTCTCTTTCTCTCCCTCTCACTCACTCACTCACTCAATTACTCATTCATTCGTCTTCTCCATTTTTTTCTGTTTTCTAGTGCTGGGTAGAGAGAGGGTCTAGCCACACTTACTCATTCAACTCACTTTCACTCTCCCTCTCTCTCTCTATCCTCGGATCTATATGCGAGTAGACTCTCTGCCGATCCGGGCCTGGAGAACAGAAGACGAAGACGACGACAACACCGCCGACAACGCCGCCGACTACTGGTGCCTCTGAGTTGGTTATTACCTACCTACCTACCTCATTACCAATTCAGGACATCCAAAGAAAAAATGTCACCAACCATCTTCGAAGACAAAGCTCCCAATGTAGCAGCCGCCATCATCATTCTCGTAGCCATTTCCGCCGTCGTCTTTCCTCTGAGGATTTATACGAGAATTAAACACAAGGCGTTTGGGTGGGATGATTTTACTATGTGTTGTGCTGCGGTGAGTTGTACTTTACTTTAACTTTCTTGTTGTCTGTCGTTGTTGTCGTTCAGATCAAGATGGAAGGCTTTTGTTGTGTACTTCTTATTGAGTGGATTGGGGCTGATCTTTTGAAATGCAAAACATAGGTCCCGTTTGGAGCTCTCAGTGTCTTTTGTCTTGGAGCAGCTTTTCTTGGAGTGGGAGTACACAAGTGGAATCTCGATGAGGAGAAGAGTGAACGTGCCATGATGGTATGTTCTTTATCAATCAATCACTCTTCCCACCAACCATCACTAACCTCCCCCATCAAAAGTGGTTCTTCTTCTTCGAAATCTTCTTCTGCATAGCCATCATCCCCATCAAACTCAGCATCTCCCTCATGCTCATGCGCGTCGCCGGTCCAAAGAAAAATTACACATATGCTCTCTGGGGAATGGCCTCACTCTTCATTCTCGCCAACACAATTTCTTTTTTGTACATTCTCTTCCGTTGCACACCGATTAGTTTTGCCTGGAATACCAAAACTCCCGGAGGAAGTTGTTTACCGAGTCGCGATCTCGCGGATGTGTATTATGCGGATACGGCGGTGAATATTTTGACGGATTGGTTTTGTGCTTTAATGTAAGTTTCTTCCTTTTCCCTCAACCCAACCAAACCACAAACTAACCTCTTTTTTTTCTAGTCCCCTCCCCCTCCTCTACACCCTCCAACTCAACCTCAACGCCAAACTCTCCGTCGGCTTCCTCCTCTCGCTCGGAATTCTCGCATCCCTCTCAGCTTGCATCCGACTCAAATACACCGTCAATCTCAACAATTCCGACGATTATCTCTACAGTGTCGCAGACGTCATGATTTGGGGATACGCCGAAAATGGCGTCGGATTTATCGTCGGATGTGTTTCGACTTTACGGCCGTTGTTTCGTGAGATGTTTTCTCTCGGCGGTGGGAATCATAGTGGCGGTGGGGGGAGTGGTGCGTATGGGGGGTATTATGATGGAGGGGAAGATGGTGGGAGACTTCAACGGCATGGAAAAGTTTCGTATTTGCGGGAGGAGGAGGAGTTGGATCTTCATCCTTATTATAATACCAGAGACGGACTTGGAGGAGCTGGATCTGGAGCAGCAGGAAGAGGAGTGGGAAAACCCTCTTTGACTTGCCAGACTAAAACTTCGATTACGTGCAGTCAACATCCGATTTCGCCTCCGATTTCTCCCCATCTGACAAATCCTGCAACAACAACAAATCCACCAACTACGACGACGACGACGACAACGACAGCAGCCACGTTAGGATCCAAGCCACCACCACCAGCAACAACAACAAGAAAACCCTCCAGCGATTCAACTTCAACATGCGAAGAACATATTCTTCATTCCAATTCTTCAAATCATTCACTTCATTCCCTCCACTCCCATCATTCCGATCAAGAATTACATCGCCAACAACAACCTCAACCCCACCAACAGCGCTTCTCGGCCATTTTGTCCGTAGTGGATACTCATCATCATCATCATCATTGGAGACGAGGAGGAAATGGAGATAGAGCAGATGGAGGAGCAGGAGGTACTGGGGGAGCAGGAATGCATGGGATTCAAGTGTCGAGGAGTGTACATCAGACGATTGCTTGAAATGACTATCTACCTTAGGATTTTTGATTTTTGATTTTCGATGCTGAAATTCTGTGTTTTGTTGTATCAGATGTGATGGATTGGTTTGGATTGGATTGGTTTGGTTTGGGTAGGAAGGACAAAGTGGGTGGATATGGGATGACAATTTTTTGATGAAGTGATGAGTTTTCTTTTTCTTTTTATTTTTTTTTGAGAGACAGAAAGGGACAGAGAGAGAGATAAGAGACAGAGAGAGAAACAGAGACAGAGACAAGAGAGAGACAAGAGAACAGAGACAAGTATTATTTAGTGTATATTTATTTATTTTCTCCAATTCGGAATAACTATTATTTCATGTTGATTGGGGATTATTGCTTTCTTGCTTTCTTTCTTAGTGACACGCGAGAGAGAGAGAGAGAGAGAAAGAGAGAGAGAGAGAGACAAAATCAAGTAACCAAAATGACGAAGCGACTGACTGCTTCACGACATGGAACACTGGTCCATGGTCTCATTCGCTATTAACAATACTCTATGCGACACCCCTTCTCAAATCGCTCCCACTGTAACAAGTCATGTTTCGGCAACTAGGGCAGCATACATCTCGTACATGCTGGACTTCACAAGTCTCTTCTTTCTTTTCCCAGATCCAGTCGCAATGCATCGAATAATCAAAATGAAAAGGTGCCTTAGATGCGCAGGCCAACCAACCATCAACCTCTTTGACCAAAATCCACTTCTGACCCATCACCGATCATAAAACACGGCCGTCTACAGGCAAATGAGGCAACGCCCAAAACTCCTCACCAAATCCAATAAAGAGAGAGAGAGCGAGAGTAAAAAGTCCAAAAGACGCATTTTACGCCCACTCTTCGACAATCACCGTAGGCTTGTCCATCTTCTTGGACTGCGCAGTGGTCGGAATCGGCTTTCGCAATCGTAACACTCTCAATAACAGTGCCTCCGCGGGGAGCAGCACATACCAAACCCGGTTCAGCAAGAATGAGAGTGCGACGGAAAATGTCGCTACCACCGCATCCATATAGTAGTGATTCGCCGTGGCCACAATAATGGACAAGACTAGAAGAGGGTACAGTATTCCAGCGACCATCCAAATGAAGCTGATCACGGGGCTCTTGCCCGATCGTCGTCCGCGAAGCATGCTGAGGATGCCAGAATGCCACAGGAAAGTGCAGCCGATGATGAATGCATACGTAAAGTGTAGTGATGGCATGGCTGCCAATTCATTGACGCTTGCGCCTCCGACCCAAACACTCTCGGCGTGATCCTGTCGTACGGTATCGAGGAAGCCAAAGGACTCGGGAAGCAATCGAGGAGGCATACATGGCCAGAAGGAGAAGATCATGAAAGCGGAGAAGTTGCCCAAGGTCATGGTGCGTCGGGCCAGAGCAAAGTGATCGTGCGATGGTGCGGTGTAATACCACCAAGAAAGAAAGCTAGGACAATCGAGTCAGCAGGGCGGGAGGCTCATGAAGGAGAAAAGGCAGGACGTACGCAACCGTTCCCGGAATATGGACCAGAGAGTAGAATTGGTTGAAGAGAGTGATGATTCCAACGTGGTTGTTTACAAAGAAGCGCTGGAAGCTGACTTCGGTAATGGGAAAGAAGATTTTGAACATGGAGTTGTGCTCAATGTTCAAGATAGCAATGCCATGCTGCTGTGCCAATTCCGTAACTTCGTTGTGTTCATTCCTGCTGTACAATGCGGCGCCAATCTTCTTCGTCATGGCGTAAGCTAAAAAGTTCAAGGCCCAGTAGAACATTTCGACCAGGAAGGGAAAGCGTTGGAGGATTCGAGAGGGAAAGTTCATGTTCGAGTCGGATTGGGAGACAAATGGGCTTTGTGAGAGGTCCATGCTGGGCTTTTGCCGTCCTTCGGGCGATGCACTTCTGCTTGAGGCCTGGGATATCGTTTCTTCGTAGGCGGCACTCTTCATTAACGACTCGGAAGATGAATCGGGTGAGGGTATTATGTGGAATTTGCGGTCCCGGTTCACAAACAGCGAGACGAGCATGATGGTCACGACAAGCTGGAGAGGAGAGCGAGTTAGCCTTCTTCTAGAACATGACATCCACAAGTCAATGCAACGCATGAAGAGTGCATACCAACGGCTCGAACCAGGCCCGCGCCTGGGACTGCGGCTTGCCCATGTCGGGCATTGTGCTGTTGGCGGTCGCCATGTTTATACCCGCGTCCACTGCTGCTGCTGCTGCTGCTTGTGGTCTCCCTCTCTTTTCCCTCTGGAAGCTGCCCTCTTCCTCAGTCGCACTCGAAAAAGGTACCGTCCAGCGGGGCGGGGGCCGTAGCGTCGAGTCTCGATCCGGAAGGCGTCTCTAGAGAGGAGGACAAAGGCGAGCCGTTTGTCGTCGGAGAGAGGGTGGCAGAAATGCGGCGGAAGAGGCCTGGGGTGGTGAGGTTGAAGATGTTACCAAGGCGAAAGGGTTGGTGTATGTAGAAGTGAAGAACGGGGGCGTAGGAGAAAGGAGAAGGTCCCTCACGCGACACTAGTAGGTAGTGAGGGTAGTGTGTCTAGATGGAGGACAAGGCTAGTCCTTCGAAACGCGGCGCGGGAGAACCGTTGCCGGGGTGGTGGAGCCTGCACTCCGCCTCAATCTCACTTGACTGCCGGGCCTCTTTTTCTCACCACTTTTACGCGCCCAGAGTCGTACCGAATGTCCCGATGGCGAACCAACCCTCGTGCTATCAATTGATCCGGACTACTACCTATACAGCCTATACAGCCTATACCTACTACTACTAATGCTCATAGACACTCTACTGGACAGTGGACACAACCCTCTTTTCCCTTGACTTCCTCCTCGGGTACGCGTACAGTTACCAGTTGTAGCTATCCATTGGAGCTGGTTGAAATGGGCCACATCCACTAAGCCGTGACATACGAGGATCGTCACAGACGTGGCTTCGCTGGTCACGCTACCTCCTATAGGATTAGGAGGTAGCTGAGAAGATGGGTGTCAGCTACCTCCGGAGGTAGCTTCGACAGGTACAGTACGCTACCGAAGAATTCATCAAGGACTGCCCACGCGGAAGTGCTGGCCTGGCTACTGGCAGAGCAAGGCGAGCATGCCTGTCGTCGATGTCGCTGAGTGAGCTTCGTTTTCCATCCGAGTAGTTACGAGCTGCTACTGCTACTGCTACTACGACTACGACTACGATACAAACGTTGTTGTACCTGATCACATTATCTGTCCGGGAGGTTTTACAGCTACGATAGGCCATTCGAGGCAGGGCTGAAGATCCCTCAGGAGCCGCCACAACAGCACAGAGGCACACGCGAGACACGCCTGCAACAGGCGACCACAGCGACCACTCAGAAGTCCGGCACGTGGCCAGCTCGCTTTCAGCGCGAACGCTAATGTACCTGTACCTTTGTTGGACAAAATAGCAGGATTCCTTTTTAATCCGGTGACTTTGAGAACAAAGGATTTTCACACAGTGGTCAATCATCATCATCACCATCATCATCATCATCCTTGACTCCTTGTCGGATGGCTGTAGGCGGACAGGACTTGGCGTCAGCTGAAGTGAGCAGCTGTCTTGGCAAATGCAGGCATCTACATGTATCTGCTTCGACGGTATCGGGCATTTTTGTCCATGATGATGTTTCCAGCACACGACTTCCAGCAGCCCATTGTAACTGGACATGTTCAACAAATCATAGCCGGAGCCGTGTACAAGCATCATCATCTCAGCACAAAGTTTGTCTGGCCGTCAGAGCTGTTGCTTCCAGTAGGAGCTGACTCTGCATCGCATCGACGAAAGAAACGGCGTTTCGGGGACTTGTCGCACCGCGACCATCACCTGCGCCCCTCGGTCGCCGGTTCCATCGTCTGCCGATTTTTATACAGCAACACGTGCATTTACAGTACTTTGGTGGACGGTCGCCATCTTGACTCTGTAGGTACTGCTCGTCTCTATTAGAAGGTATGAGTTACATGTACTTCATATGAAGCTCATCTCAAAGAAAAGGATCGAGCTTCGATACACCCTTTTTACAATACACTTCTTGTTCCATACAGGTTTTAGCCCAGGTCTAGGATGTGCTCACTCGCGCATATGGGCAAAACATCGGCTTTCGCAACCTAATTCCAGCAATCATGGCAGGTTGTAATTCAAGTGTCAAAAAACCACCTCTTCCATCCCCGTTCAGCCTCGTCACTGGACGAGGACTGCACAGTTGGGAGGCACTTGGGAAGACATACGAAAGGAGGTTATTTGGATGAGAATCTTGTCGAGGCACCAGAGTCTGAAACACTGATCGACCCCCTTTGTCAACCACGATTACCACTAGAAGAGGTAAGCACTCTGCGCCGATCAAGCTCAATAATCTAACGATCGAGCAGATAGAAAGCCACAGCCGTCCATAACATGTACTTCGTACAGACCGCTCTGAGTGATGCTCCAATTGCACAGGAACATCCGCACGAGGGAAGCCCTTCAGAACTTCCTGCGATTAGTCTCTGATCAGCACATCACTATGCAGCCTTCTTAGAACTGCTAGCCTTATCCCTCAATTCTGGGCTGGTGTCGCCATGCTGCTCAAAGTCTGCAGCCATCAGTGCTGCACCGCAGGTGTTCGTAAAAGCGAATAAGATGCCGGCAAGTGGGACCATCTCGAGGAGGACAGCCGGCACGCCGAAAGCCGTGTAGGATCCCTTGCGAGCTTCCACGTAGCGCTCCTTCTGAGCGGCGTTCATGCCTTTGAGTTGAAAGTAGCGGGCGTGAGTGGCTGGTCCGCGGTTGCGAGCTTGAAGGAGAACGAACATCACTGTACCAACAACGGGAATGAAGTTGAGTGGCAGTGAGATGAGGTAGCGCTGAACGACATTAGCTTTTTGTGGGTGAAAAGGGGCGCTTCTCAACTCACAGCCAGAGCAGCAGGCGTAAACTTCTGGAATGGCTTGGTAGCTAGCTTTCCGAGTCTCTGCACCGAGTCGCCGAACGAAGACCCCTTGACTTGTCGTTGCTGCTCGACGAGACCTGTGTGGCCCTTTGCAACAAGGGTTCCATCAAAGGTATCGATCAAGGCATCCTCAATCAAAAGAGTCTTGGCGAGAACCATAGTGAGGGTACTGGACTCTGATAGAACCAGCACGACCGTCGAAGCAACCGCCAGGGGTCCTGATGTGAAGAATAGGACTCCCAGTTGGGGTAGGTATGTGAAGAAGAACATGGCGGTCGTGACTGCCGCTCCGAGACCCATGGTGGGCACGAGGCGACTGAGGAAGGGCTTCCATAGTGACTTGTGCGTCCAGAAGTAGAAGATGCCCTGTACACGTTAGAAGATGTTGCGATGAAGCTGGAAGATGTGATACCTGGAGTGGATATAGGTATGCTCCAGATTTGGCGGCATCGCTGGCCTGTTTGGCGGTCGCTGAAATCTCCTGCTTCGCGGTCTCCTTGATTTTATCCGCCATCTCGTCGACTGGATGCGCTGATCTAAGTCACTACAGGTAGTAGTGCTTCTCACGAGAGTTTGTGTTGCTCTGATGGCGACGATTCCAGTTGTGGAAGTCTTTGTTGTTTTTGCGAGCAAGGTCGACAATTGAGCGACGCGGATCATCGCAACGTCATCTTGCGTTGCCAAGAGCAGTGTTTGTTCTCCGCTTTCACGTCTTCATCTCTATGAAGGGAAGGTGAGTCTCACAGGACAACACAGACAACGGTGAGCGGACGACAGAGATGCAGCACGGGCGACCAGACTGCGCTGACGGCAGAGTGTTTGATGCTCACCAGTCAGTTGGAGCTCTGACTACCTGTAGTTATTATAAAAGTGGCGCCCAGATTTTCGAGTTCAAACTCCACTACATGCTCACCGTTGGATCTACAATTGGGATTGTGGTTTGCCACGATGGTAGAAATAAGTCTCTAGCAGACGTCCTCAACCTCTCCCGTCTCGCTGACGAGTGGTCCCAGGTCACCCCCAAGCGTCCTCCCAAACAACTCCAACAGCATCTGAAAGCAAATGCCAGCCAAGGCCGGATCATACCTTCCCTTACTCAGTTCGTCTCGAATGAAAGCGTGCTGAGCCCAAGCCGGTTCGTAGAAACTGAACACAACACCTGCATCATGCAAAGTCTTTCTGATCAGATCCCTTCCAGCAGGCGGGACGTGGGTATCCCTCTTCCCAAAGATCATGATTAGCTCGCCCTTGATGTCCTTGACACGCTTGATTGAGTCGTCATTCTTGCCTTCGCCCAGAGTGCTAGAATGTATATCAGTAGCAAAGTAGCAGACCGTAGCTCTCACACGCTTGTCGAAGGCTGCACGGAAAGCAAGATGTCCACCAAGACACATTCCCGTAGCTCCAATCCTCCCGTTGCACGTTTCCATCCCCACGAGAATATCAATCGAAAGGGTAGCATCCTCGTCATACGCTTCGACTTTCTTAGCCACTTTCCAATCGTTTCCTTTGTCTGTGCCTGGGCCATCATAGGCCAGAGGTTCAGGGCCAGTGAATTCATGATAGGAAGAGGGTGCAGCGACAATGTAGCCCTGGGAAGCAATCTGTCGAGCGAATCGTTGGACTGGACCGGTAACTTGGTAGATTTCGCTGAAGACAACTACACCAGGGAATTTTGCTCGAGGATAGTTTGGAATTGTGGGGTGGAAGATGAAGACGCCTACCGGAGAAGAATGATAATCAGCCTCCATGGGCAAGGCCGCAAGGTAATTCTATTTTTGCAGTGGGAGTGAGTTCGTACGCATGTCGCCGCCGGCTTTGGTGGGCACATCTTTGTGGGTTTCTTGGATAAGCATGATTGTGAGAGCTGGTGCCGATTGTATGGAGCAGCAGTATGTAGATGCACTGGTGGATGAAGCAATCTGACCCAAGCTGTTGCGGTGGGCGTCAGAAGCTGCAGATGTTCACGTGAACAGAGCCCGTGGCAGCAGCGTGGCGACGAGATGAGCTGTCAATGGTCGACCGTGTCTGGAGTGAGATTTGGTGGAAGAGGATCGGAGAGGGAAGAGGAAGGAGCAAGCCGCCACCCCGCCGGAGACTCCCGTTGGGACAGGAGCACCGACGATGACACACTCTGGACACGCCGTCCCTCGTTGTCCTCAATCAGTGCTCCCTCTGGGTTCACTCCAGCGACAAGCACTCGACCATCCGCACCGACCGTACATTAGACCTCTGCCCATTGCTAGGCATTCGACGATTCGCTGCCCTGGCGCCCGGCGATTCCGATACCTTCCCTCTCCCTCGCTTGCTCTCGTGGAATAGCCGACGCCTTCAGTGGTAGTCGTCTACCATGTCCAACCTGCCACTCGCCAAAGCCGGACCAGCAAGCAATAAGAACCAGTCTTTGGCTGCACAGAACCAGATCAGCCCGGCGCTCTCGTCGACACAGCAGTTCTTCCAGGACTCGCCCGCCGGGAAGAAGGGCGGCGCGTCAGGTTCGCGATCAGCGTCAGGTTTCGCAGCACCACGTAATTCGCAGGCTGCAAAGCCCAAGCACGCGAAGAGCAAGAAGTTCCGGTCGTTGGATGAGGATGCAGAGGCTGAGGAATTCAGCATGCAGAATCCACATGGCCGACGCGGCCAACAGAGCATCACCCACCTGATGCAGTTTGCTTTACCGCCACGACCGAATGCACAGGACCGATACCACCGCCACAGCTACAATGGACCGCGGAACAGGAACAGACACAATCCTACGTGGGGCCTGGGAAGCGGCTACCACGCGGTAGACAAGGCAAGGTGAGCATTTATATTGTGCCCGAGGCAATCTGAACCATGGAGAACATGACATGACAGTGTGCAGATATATTCATGCCAATTACCGCTTCATCGTTGACCCTCGAGGTGACTACCGTGCTCAAGCCGAGGACGCCGACGTGCACTTGGACTGGAATAATGTCTTACAGGTCATTGCCTCGAGCAAGACACAGAGCTCATCCTGCCCAATCTGTCTGGGCGAGCCGACTGCACCACGAATGGCAAAGTGCGGCCACATCTTCTGCCTGCCATGCCTGATCCGATATATGCACTCTGAAGATGCTGCAAATCCACTTCCCGAGAAGAAGGCCAGGTGGAAGAAGTGCCCCATCTGCTACGACAGCATTTATGTATCCGAGACGCGTCCGGTAAGGTGGTACGAAGGCCAAGAGAACGATCCTCCGCGTGAAGGCGGCGACATGGTTCTACGACTGGTCAAGAGGAAGCCTTCACAGACGCTGGCCATGCCGCGTGAGAGCGGCGACGTCGTTGCAAAGGGCGATTCCATTCCATGGTACTTTGCAACCGAAGTCATGGATTATGCGCGGGTGATGAAGGGGAGTGAAGAGTACATGCTGCAGCAATATGACGAGGCGATCGCTGCGATTGAACAGACAGAGAAAGAGGACGAGTTGATGTTTGGGGAAGATACGCAGTGGACGGGCAGAGCTGTGCGCACATTGCGGGAGTCAAAAGAGAAGATACGGGGTATTGGCAACGCACCTGCTCAGCCACGGAAACCAGCTCCAACGGATGAAGTCAAGTCGGAGCGCCCGCCGATCGAATTCAACTCAAGCGACGAGGGTGTACCCGACATGTACTTGCAGAAACAAGGCGACGCCCCGTCACCAGCCCCAGCGCCTACAACTGGCAGTAGCTTGGAGCCCGGGCCAGAAGAACAACAGCCATCCGTTCCACGAACACTGGATGAGATGCGTAGGCGACAGCTGGAGAAGCCGCAGCCAAATGAGTACTTCTTCTACCATGGTCTTCAACACTTCTACCTGTCACCTCTTGACATTCGAATTCTGAAGACGGCCTTCGGATCATATCACGCCTTTCCATCGAGCATTTTGCCACGTGTTGAGCGTGTCTCGAGCGGGCATGTGGTCGATGATGACTTACGGAAACGCGTCAAGTACCTTGGACACCTCCCATATGGCTGTGAAGTCGGCTTCTTGGAATGCGACTGGCAAGACGTTGTGAGCGCATCCGTGCTCGACGAGTTCAGGCCGATGCTGGAACGGCGCAGGAAACGCGCAGACGAGAAGGAGACGCGTGAAGAGAAGGAAAGGATTCGCATTGAAAAGGCACAAGAGCGAGAGCTTGCCAGTATTCGCCAGCAGAGACGATCCAGTATCACGAAGAACGATGACTTCTTCACGCCAGCCCTTCCGACACAAAGTGCATTTGCGGCGGAGGGCGTTCCTACTGGCTCGAGCCCCAGAGCAGATCGACCAGGGTTTGGAAGTCTCGCTTCCCCTGGCACATCACCTGGCATGCCGAGAACGATTTGGGGCACTGCGGCGCTGCCCGCGACCAATGACATTCACGGGCTGCCCACGGACAACCAATTTGCTCAGCAGGAAGATGGCTGGCTGCAGGGCTGGGAGCGAGATTTGCTTGACCATGATGCTCAGCAAGCACTTGCGGCGAGCATGGATGGACTCGAGATGCAGGGCAAGCCGACCCCAGGTGGGAAGAAGGGCAAGAAGAAGAACAAAATCACGCTCATGAGTACTGGCGGTGCTCGACGCGGAGCGTAGCGATGACGATACGCGCAGGACCGACGTTTGATATGGCTTCAATCACGAGCAGGATAGCGATGACGAAGCGGGTATATAACATGCAGCGACGTACTATGAACATTCGGTATCTTCATGATGGCATTACGCCGTACTCGCCGTATTTCCTCTCGCCAAGCGGCAGGGCGCATGTAGGGATGATGTCGTTTGATGCAGGATGAGGAGGGTGGGCAAGAATTGAGTTTCTCATCGGCAGATGAGCTAAATTTACTAAACTCCTATACTACCTCCTACCTTTTTATGTAGTGTAGGTCCTGCACAGTGCACACCAATCGAAAAACATGATCGAAGACAGCGGGACGTGGGTGAGATGAGTAGGCAGGGAGGCAGACAGGCCAAGCATCGTTCTCATTGTTCCCTTCCCCTGTTGTTGAAATAGCATGTCTTGCACGAGGTCCGTACCGCACCCTGAACCTGTCGTGAAGCTGTTGGCCCTACATATATATCGCATCTCGTTCGCCACTGGGTAGAGCAACCTTGAGGTTTTCCTGGTGTGCAGAGTGACATGTATGGCTGGCCTAGCACCATGGCATGACGTGTCGCTGCTGGCGCCATGCCAAGCATGTCAGGTATGCCGAGTCAATCGGCCCAAAACAGCCTTTCAGAGTGCGAAAAAAGCGAAAAAAGGCAGTTTGTGTTGATTCTAGTGCGAGAAAAATACGAAACACGACTACATGGAGGGTGCCTTGGTGCCGTCTCCGTCCCACCTTGACCGTGGCTCGCATGGATAACTACCTGTACTCCAGACGAAGGTTTTAGCCGGATGCATAGTAACTTCGGCCTCGCGAGCATTGCCGGCCACGCTACTAGGAGGTACAGTACGCTACGCTACCTGTAGGCTGTGTTGCCTGTATCTACTGTATCTCCTCATAACATGCCTCTCTCTTGGAGCCTCACTTGATTCCTTTGTTTTCTTCTGTATACTTGGTCGCACTGCCCTCCACTAACCCCACTGGCAGATCCACGAGATGATGAAGCTGCTGGCACTGCCGCCAAGTCTCATCTTGCTCGCTCTCTCATATCTGGCCGAATGCGAGGGCGCCGGCCACGGGAATGCGCCGCCGCCACTGCGACAGAAGAGAAATGTCACGCAGCCCACCCCGACGACGGGCTCGGGCTTGGACTCTGCCTACAATATCACTTCGGGGTCGGGCGCAGCATATGCAACTGCTTGCGCAAAGCTTCACAACGAGTACAATGCTGCAGAGTCGTCATGGGACGCAATACACAACAGTCTCGACATCACTACCAGGCCGCTCGGCGGCCAGTCGTTCGCGAGGGTAACGTACTATGAAAACGCCACGACGTTATGCGATGGCCATCCTCGCGTGACATACTCCCCGGCGAAGAGCCTGTCAGAGGTCTGGGAGACATTGACGGCGCCCATTACTGGATATACAACCGTGACACAGACCTATGGAAGGGTATTTTCCTCACCGACGCCCGTCTGCTCCATCAATCCGAAGGACTGTGATGGATTATGGTCAGACTATAGCAAGTCTGTCGCTGCAGCTGCTACAATCACCTCTGCTCCTCCGATACCGACGCCGTTTTGCGCAAACCAGAGTGCCATCGCAGCGTACAGCAGTGCTACAGCAGATCTCTATGGGTGCGGTGCATGCACCATATACGGCTTTGGCGTCGAGCTGGTCTACTTCCCCCCCAAAAACACGTCTCGAGACTTTTGTGCGACCACTCCCACCGCAACGCTGACATCTTATGGCCCCGGTGCTGTCATCACAGCTTATGCCGGGAAGAGTTTTGGCGCCAATTCGAGCGCGCTCGCGACCACCAACGGACCTCGAACCGCCGTGGTGGGTGGCCACACCTTCACGACCGGCACGGCCTACATCAGTATTTCTACCGTCTACGCAGTCGACAGATGCTCCAGCACATTCGGACCAGTTGTGACCGATGCTATTCTCGCTATGCCCCCCGAGTCTGTTCTCTCCTTGCGCTACTCGCAGGACAAATATCAGCGTCTTCAGACGACTGACACCATCAAGGGCTATCCGGTCGACTACGCGGACTTCCAACAACCCATCCCGTACTCTGCCTGGATTGGTCAGAATATATGCAACTACCCAGGGGACGACGTCAACTGCGGCGTCATCTACGAGAACGATTTCAAACCGCAACTTGCGATTCCGCCGGAAATTACATCGCTCAGCCCAGATTTCAAGAACTGTCAACTGTGGTACAATGGATTATGGGACCCACCTCTTGCTCTGACAGAAGTTGATTCTGCTGCTGGGCCCACGCTGCCAGGTGGTCATCAATCCCCGCAATCGACCGCGACTGCGCAGCCCAGTCAAGCCCCAGCTCTGCCACCCTCACCCCCAACTGCTGTGCCGAACGCACTTCCCTCTTCAGCAGGACATGCAAACCCTGGCTATGGTGGACCTACACTCCCACATGTTGCTGGACCCACCCCCACTGGCTATGAGCCTGGCGCACCGAATGGGAATCAACCCGCTGCAAGTGGTGTTCCTGCAGGTGTTCCATCTTCCGGTGGTAATGGCAACAATGGTGGTTCTCCGAATCAAGGCGCAGGGGGCAATGGAAACGGTGGCTCAGGGAGCAATGGCAATAGCGGTAGCTCTCCGAACCAAGGCGCAGGGGGCAATGGCAACAGTGGTGGCTCTTCCAATCAAGGCGCAGGGGGCAATGGAAACAGTGGCACAGGGAGCACTGGTAGCACTGGCAGCAATGGTGGTTCTTCGAATCAGGGCACAGGGAGCAATGGCAACAGTGGTGGCTCTGCGAATCAAGGCACAGGGCAGGGCTCATCTGGAACTCAATATGTGCCGTCTGGTGAGCCTTGGACCACGGAAGTCAGCATCGGTGGCAACCAATACCCTGCTAAGGGAGACGACACGCATGCGGTGATTGGAACCCACACCATCCTTGCCAATGGGCCTGCGCAGACGCTTGCAGATGGAACAGTTTTCTCCTACGGAGATGCGGGCTTGACATACCACGTGTTGACCACGGTTGTATTTGATGCACCGGCCAGTGCCACTGGTACACCTGGATTGAATGATGCCGGCGGTAATGATCTGGGTGTCAATCCTACCAGAACCGGTGACATCGATATCGCTACCATGACCATCAATGGCGAGGTCGAGACCATTGTGCAACAGCAGGATGGCGGACCTGTTGTCATTAACGGGATTCATACCCTGGTTCCTGGTGGAGAGCCGCTTACATATTCGAACGGCGAGTACATCAGTATTGCAAAAGACGGTAGCGGGATTGTTGTCGCATATAATGGTACTCTGGGAGCGAAGCCCACTTCGACTGGTGGAGACGGCTCAGTCAGTGGCGCGATACGCAGTGGCCTTGGCTATGGAAGCAATGATGCATCAACCACATCGGAGAGTACCAGTGCGACCGAGACTGGTGCAGCTGGTGCTTCGCCAACGAGCTCCGCGTCAGCTCTGGTTTCGTTTGAGGCATTCAACGTCGTGGCGGTCATCCTCACCTTGATGATTGCTGTTGCGGCGTGAGTGTGAAGCTCATGATGCCCGCAAAGTTTCACGTTCTGCGCGACACAAACGGGAACACTTCGGTCCGCTTGGAAGTGATGCGTGTTCGAGCAGTGGCTCCATACATCTAGTTGAGCCACAGGAGCGGAAGTCAGCAGGCAGTCTGAAGATATGATGGCCAAGGGCCATTTCATTCTGGACCAAGTCAAAGCCATCGCAAGGCTTCGCACATTGTCAGCCCACGCCCGCCCGACCCGGTACGCCATTCGCCAACCTAGACGCCGCGAAAAGAAAAAAAGGCAACAAAGGTCAAAATCAAGCTTGAGCGCAGCCAGGGACTTGGCGAATTCCCGAATGTCTGGCTCATCCAACAGAGCAATGAATGCTCACGAAAGATCCCAAACCATTTTTTATTGAGTCCAGGAGACAACATGGGATGGATGGATGGATGGATGGATGGATGGATGGATGTACAAGTACTTACTTATTGTGTAAAATTATTCCCAAAAAGAAAGAATGACCAATCAGCATATATATAATGGGCTGTCAGAACTTTTTTAATAAGACTGGAAACAAAAAATCAATGAATGTTCCAAGCAAGTAAGCAAGCAGGGTAGCCATCAATCGAAATTCTTCCGAGTTGGGGAAGGAGGAAATGAAAGCTAGAAGAAAAGAAAATCATAAGGTGCCTACCTAGTACTCTCTTTCTTTCTCTCCCTCTCTCTCTAAAACATATACTATACCTACTCACCGACTACTACACCAAAAAAAAGGAACCATCAGCCCTAAAAAAAAAGGTTTGTTTCCCTTTTTCCAAATCCAGCTCTAGCTCTGACTAAGATAAATCTCACTTTCCTCCCTTAGTTCGCCAAATCAGTACCTCCTAGTTAGTGGTGTCCTCTACTTGGAAAGTTGTGGTGGTGTCCTCTTAGGATGTACTTGCAACTTGACTTTTTAACCGAAATAGAACCTTCACATAGGTATGAGGCCACTCTCAGCGCGGGATTTTGGGATACTCGGTAAGATAGAGATGGGTGTTGGTTGTATATCTACCTATCTAGGGTTTTGTTAGGGGGGATTTCTTTTTGCTTGTTTCTTTCTTCCTGGGATTTTGGGGGCGAAAAGACCGGCGGGATGGTTTAGATGGATTTGATGGATGGGACTAGCAGGCTTTGAATGATGATGCGAGGTTTATACGATGCTTGTTTGCTTGGTAAGAGAGAAAAAAAAGATTTATAGAGGGGGGAGGAGGAGGAGGAGAGGAGGAGGAGGATATATGGCTATTGAGAGGGAAGAGAAGGGATATACTTGATGTTTCTTGCTCGCTACCTACCTTACCTATGGTTTTTGATCTGAAGAAGATAGGACGGACTTAGCAGCAGCAGCAGTACAGATACGACAATACAGACGTGGTATACGGATACGGATTTCCCTCAGCTCCTACGCCTCATCCTCCTCTCAAATGGCCAATTCACTCACCGGCCTCCTCTCCCAACTCCTTTTCTTGTACCTCGCATCTTCACCTACCACTACATCAGCCTGCTTTACCAAACGTTCCCTACCCGCAGCAGAAGCAGACTGGTCCTACGACGCTGTCGACCACTGGGCAGACTCGAACCCTTCTTACGGCACCTGTCGAAATGGAAGTCATCAATCTCCTATTGCATTGAATTCTCAATCTCTTCTCTCCAACACAACGACGACAACATTTCCTCATTCCCCAAGTTTCAATTACACTGGCTTCTGGACCGGCAATTTCAGCCATAATGGAAATAGTCTTAAATTCGACCTTTTTCCATTATCCTCCTCTACCGGGACAACAACAACAGAAGAAGACGATGTTACTACTCTCCCCGCACTTACCACCAACAACGAAACTTTCTACCTCTCCAGTTGGCACACTCACATCCCCGGCGAACACATCATTGACGGAGACACCACCGAAGCAGAAATGCATTTCGTGCACATAGACCTCCAAAGCAAAATTCGAGCCGTCGTAGCTTTTCGCTTAGATCCTTCCATCTCAACAGAGTCCGCTCATTCAAACTTCTTCGCCCAACTCGGTCCTTTCCCTCGTGACCCTTCCACGTCTCCGAGGCGAGTGGAGAGTTTTCAACCCGGATTAGTGTGGCAGGATGTTGGGAAGGAATTGGTGGAGGAACAGGGGAGATATTGGACGTATAGTGGTTCGTTGACGACTCCGCCGTGTTCGGAGGGAGTGAGATGGTTTGTGGTGGAGGAGAAATTTGTGTTGGGAGATGCGCAGTTGCAGGAGTTGTTGGATGTTAGTCGCTTTTCGGCGAGGAGGGTGCAGAGGGTTTGGAGGCATGGGGTGGGGGTTTAAGAGGGTAGGAGAGGGAGGGATTTGGGGGATTTGTGAATGAATAGAGAGAGTCGTGTTGTTGTTATTGGTGCCTTTTTTGCGGGTCGAAAATGGAAGGTGAAGGTATTGGAGGTATGCAAACCCTTCAATCCAAGCTTCTAACCAGATAGAGAGTCCCCACAATCCCGACAGAAGAGAAGAGTATGCATGCATGCAAGTAAACTCTCTACGCCACGTGTCTTCTGCAAACGGCCTGTTTCTAGAAGAAGAAAAAGAAGAAAAAGCAGAAGAAGAATAGTACCAGTACCTCCTAAAAATGTCCTTCGACAGCATCATTATAGAGTAGGAGGTAACACAGACCGTCAAATCAAAAGAACCCGTAGTACAAACCCCAAAACGTCCAGATCGCTACCTCCTAGGAGGTAGCGAGAGTAAGGCGAAAAAGCCGAACCAATCACCCATATCCATCTCGATCCATCCATCCCCACGATCGGTTCCGACCCTCTCAGGCTAGCGTAGGGTGTACAGACAGGTGCAGTATCACAGAGTACCTTATACAATAAATGAATTCCAGATAGACAAAAAAAAGCTAGATTCACACCGACCTCACAACCGGATGGAAAGTAAAGTCTAGATTCCCTCGAAGTTCTATGAGATAATGAGAGACTTTGATCTACCTCGGCCGAACCCAAAACCATGATGATGAGGTACCTGTATGGATGTATACACTATACAGATGATGATGATGTCAAAGGTTTCTCCGCATTGTGATGTTCAAAAGGTTAAAAAAAGTGGCTTTTGCGCCAGGATCTTGTCCATTGAGGGTTTGAAGGGGGGTTCTAGATCTGGGGGGGTTCCCTTTCCTTTCCTTTCGTTTCGTGAGGGAGGGACCCAGCAATCGATCGACCACCCACCCTCGTGTCTGTGCCCTGGTGCCTGTGCACTGTTTGGTGGACATGATTGAGAAATGATCATGGGGTCTCTCTGTCAGTCTACAGTCTACTTCCTAGGAGGTAGGAGGCGAATTCTTTTCTTTTTTCGCGAGACTACCAATCATTGTGCATGAACAGCGCCCTCCAAGCTTTTCAACGCCCTTGCTTGGTCGTCGAGCTTTTTTAGTGGCTCGTTCGAGAGAGAGAGAGGGAGGGAGAAGCCGCCTCTCAACTAGGAGGTATAATAGCCTTTTTTGCGCCAAAGTGCTTGGTCCTCTCTCGTTGATGGGGTGGAAGCCGAGGCCTTTTTTGGCGTGGATTTTCCTTGGGGAGAGGGGAATGGTGGTGGTGGTTATTTGTTAATAGCAGGTGACTTTGCTTTCTTGCGCTCTCTGGTGATTTTGCTGCTGCTGCTGCTGCTGCTGTTGGCCTTTTCTGCTCTATAGTTCTAGAGTTCTACTATCGCGATACTACGCATTGAACAGAGAGAGAAAGAGAGAGCAAACACATAGATCTGTGTGAGCTCATTCAATTCCCGCTCGCGCGCCTCCCAGACGAACAACCTCCTCCTCGTATCTTCCTCACTCGCCCGCCCGCCCCGGCGCTGACCGCAATCATGAAATTCACCACCACCACCGTCGTCCTCACCTCCGCGCTCCTCGCAGTAGCGCAACAACCAATCACCATCGACACCATCATCGCCAACGTGCAAAACATCACCAACGGATCCCTCGCCGTGCAAACCGCAGCCAACAACCTCACCACCCTCGCCGACGCCATCCCTCTCAACGAAGCCTCCACACACGTCCAAGCCGCCTTAAACCTCAGCATCTCCAACGCGCAACAACTCCCCGAAACTCTCAACCCAGCCGACGGAATCAAACTGATTCCCTACATTCAAGAACTCGGCAATGCCTCCGTCGGCGCCATCACCACACTCATCACCAAACAAGCCTTTTTCATCAATAATAATATTGCAGCCCTAGTCTTGCCGTCGTTGGTGCTGCAGAATCAGACTTCGTATCAGTTTAATGACGAATTGACGAAGAGGAATTCTCCTACTGTCAGAGAGGGAAGTGCTATGCTTGCTAAACCCATTACGGATGCGTTGGCTGCGGGGATTAAGGCGTTTTCGGATAATGGGACGTTGTGTGATAGTGTGCCGTCGTGTTATGAGGCGGCGGGCGTGGGGAATTCTACGGGGGAGACGAGTGGGGCGGTGGGGGGTGGTGGTGTGGGTTATGGGAGTGTGATTGTTGCGGGGTTGGCGGCGTTTGCTGTTGTTGCGGTATAGGAGAAAGAGGAATTTTGCTTTTGGGTGAATACTTTTTCACGTTCTGCAGACACCCCGATTTTTTCATGGCAGGTCTGGCAGATTTTGGTTTCTTTTTTTGGGGGGTTTCTTTCTTCTTTTCGACGAAGTTGACGATGATGAAAGGGAACAGTATTATGAACAAAAACGTTACCTTACCTAAGGTACTTCTACGGCGGACCTCCGGATGGTATGAAACGCCCGTGCCTGAGGCTCTGAGCTTTCTTCTACTGTTTACGAACAGTGGCTAGCTAAGGTACCAGGTAGTATGCGATTTCCACTTTGGGCGATTCTTGTATGTACAGTTGGGAACGTTCAATTTTCAACGAATGAAAAGAAAAGGAAAAAAAAAGAAACCAATCAACATTTTCTACAATCACTTGTCCCAGGGCGGCAGGCTGCCTAAGGTATGCAGTGCAACACAGTAAGTTACTTGATTATCTAGAATCTGTCAGAACCAGGTTGTTCGTTTTTTTCTTCTGTCTCGCTTATTTCACTCTCGCTAGCGCAACTAATCAGTATCCGCCCTAGACCTCTTATATGGAATTTTTTTTCTTAATACCAGGTACACTGTACACAAGTGAATAAGAAACGCCCCTAATCCTTTTCGCACTTTAGTTCTTACCCGAGCATATATACCCAACATACCCAACATACCCATACACTCAATCCAGCCCTCTCTGCCTCAAAGCTGCCTCAGAGACTGCCGCCAATGGATCTGGTGTTTGTGAATACGGAACTTAACTGGATGCATCCTACAAGTTCCTATCAGCGACCTAGGATATACCCATCTTACGTGATCCGGTTGTTTGTTTCCATTAGGTATCGGCAGAGCCGATTTTAGGCTACATTCTATAGCTACAGTGTATTCCTTGGTTCCGTCCGTACGGCGCGACGTGGTCCTGGTTCAGGCATGCGGTAGTAGTCGGAATAGATGGAGTCACTACTACTACTACGGAGTCATCGGGACAAGCACGAGTGGACTAGGCATGTACCTAGTCCTTCGGTACGGATAGATTTTGAGGTCGCCGGAAACATGTTCATGCGCGTTTTCTTCACCCACGTGGAGACTCCACTGCTCGTGTGGTTTGTATGTATCTCTTCTGTCAAAATTCCCCTCTCCAGGGACTCGGGTCTGATACTAAGGAAATATTTTTTGCTTGCTTCAAAGCTTCTTATAGTCTACTAAGCGATTGTGTATCCAACTGCATTCCCATTGTACTGCGATTTATCCCCCCTTCCCCACCGGATCGATCTTCGACTTCGCTCTAGAACTTCTCATCACTATAATTCTTGGCTCCCGTACTAAACACGAGCTGGTTCGGATTACAGCAGCCTAGCACCCTGTCGATAGCAGAACGATTGATTGTCTTTCCTCTTTTTTTCTGTATGAGAAAGCTCTCTTTTTCTCTTTCTCTCATTGCTTGCCTGTCCATGGGACGGGGACGTTGGCAGAACACGAGACCACGAGACACGGCTCCGCCCCTCTAACGCCGGTAGAAAGCATGGTAGCCAACCTGGTCGAAAAAAAGAGAGAAGAAACATCCGAAATCCGGGTATCATTGACGGTCGTAGGTAGTAAGAAAAAGATGGAGATACCTATATATAATACAAGGTCAGATCACTTCTTCCTTCCTTCCTCACTCACTCTTACTACAAGTTCCTTCTTCCAATCAACAGTATTCCATACTTCACTCCATATTTCTTTTTCCAATACAGGAAATCAACAACAACAACAAAACTCAACCATGAAGTTCTCCATCTTCTCCGTCCTCCTCGTCGCGACGATTGGCGCTCAAGCTAAACAGAATGAACCTAAGAAGAAGGAAGCTCCATTTGTAAGTTTATACTATACTCTCCCTTACCTCTCTACCTCCTACTTGCCTCTACACAAGTAGTTTGGTAGTCACACTACTCTTCCCTCTTCCCTCTTCCCTCTTCCCTCTTCCCTCTTCCCTCTCTCTCTCTCTCTCTCTCTCTCTCTCTCTCTCTCTCTCTCTTTGCAAAAAGAAAAGAAAAAAAAAGACGAAAAAGAAACTAACCCCAAATTCTCCAGAACTGCATCCTCCCTTCAAGTCTGGGGGGACATGCTTCAGGCCAATTCGGCGACTGCACCAATGGTACCTACACCGTACCATGTCGTCACCAAGCTGTAAGTGATATTTTTTTTTTTTTTTTTTTTTTTTTTTTTCGATAATATACAAAAAGAAAAGTCCAATGTTCTTTCCCATTCGCAATTTGGATCTTGGCTAATGGGAATAATTTCTTTCTTTTTTCTGCTTTTCTTTTTCAGTCTTCCAATAGGGGAATGTGCAAGAGGGCGACCAATGGTTGTACCCCTCATGAAGAAAATGGAGTTCATTATGCGGATTGTTCGTGGTAAGAGTATACTGCACGGAAGTGGGGGAGAGAGGAATTGGGGGTGGGGGAGAGAGAGAGGATGGGAATGATAGATGAATGGATATAGGGGGGAGGAGGAGGATGACGAGTAGGAGTAGTAAAGTGGTAGACGAATAGAAAGAGAAAAAGAAATTACGGAGTAGAGGAATGTTTTTTTCTCCTAGTCTGAAAATGCCTTTTTTGGACAACTACCTAACTTAAGGAGGTAGGTACCTAACCTCAGGTACCCAACCTACCTTACCTTGCCAACTACCAACCAACGTCGATTCATCTTCTTCTGCAACTATGCACCGAGTCTCACAAATGTACAAATATTCCATCATTCCATCAATCAATCCCCATCTATACCTCCAAACGACGAGAAACCCCCCTAACATTTTTCGCCTTTTTGCTGCTGCTGCTGTGCTTTACTTACCCCCTTTTTATCTATCTAATAAATCACACACTTACTGAAACCACACACCGGAATCATATGCCGAAACTACACACCCACCCAGAGCATCCTACCCACTCGATCAAATCACACACACCCACACTGTCTTCTAGCAAAAAAACAGCAACAGACAAAAAGAAAAGAGAAAATGAAAATGAAAATGAAAATGAAAAGAGAAAAAGAAAGGAATTAGAAGAAAACAATTTTAAAAGAAAGGAATTAAAACATCCTTACTTACTTCAATTCAATGCAATTCAATTCAATTCAACTGAATCCAGTCCAGTCCAACCCAACCAAACTCCCCCTTTCCCCTTTCCCCTCTTGTACCCCCTTCCCCCCCTCCCCCCGTCTCATCTTCATCTTCATCTTCATCCCCGTCTCATCCCCGTCGATTTACACAATACTCACATCCACACCGCAGATACGACGAACCTCCTCCTCCTTTTTCTCCTTCTTCTTCTTGGGATGGAGAGCGGGATGTACGGCTCATGGGAACTTGACCGAAGAATTTTCCGGCGAAGAGGATGCATGTTTGGGGTTGCTGGGGTTGGGGTTGTTGGTCGGGTTGGAGGATGGGGGTGGTTGGTGGGGGGAGGGAAGAGGGGGGATTTGGAAGGTTTGGGGGAGTTGAGGGAGGGAGAGGGGGAGGCGGAGGCGGAGGAGTTGGAGGAGAAGGAGGTGGAGGTGGAGGTGGAGGAGAAGGAGGTGGAGGTGGAGGAAGAGAAGTTGAAGAAGCCGGAGCTGAAGGAGCTGGAGGAGCTGGAGGAGTGGTAGTAGAATCACTCATCACTGCTGCCGCTGGTGCTGCCGCCGACGATTCTTCCAAAGGGTGTTGAACCACAACAGCCGAAACTTCTTCGAGGTGTTGTTGCTGTTGTTGTTCTCCAACATCCTCTGGCAGATTCTGCTGCGAGACCGAGGGGATTTCTTCTGATGCACAGTTGGAGTCTGTGTCGTCGTCGAGGTCTATTACGTCAATCAATCTGGCTGCTGCGAAGCTTTCTTCTTCTTCTTCTTCTTCTTCTTCTTCTTCTTTTTCTTCTTCATCATTAACATTAGCATCGTCGTCATCATCATCATGATGAAATAATCTGGTCGCTGCGAAGAGTGCTGTCAAGGAGGCGGACGAGGGGGCGCTACCAGTTGATTCGTCTCCGTCTTCATCATCATCATCTTCTTCCACCTCCACCACCTCCTCCTCATCCTGCTGAGACAGCACATGGCTGTCGTCTCCTTTAGCTTCATCCCGCACGCTTGTCTTCGCCTTTTGAGTCGATACACTGGACCACCGTATGGTCTGTGCACCATTCCCATCCGGTCCTTGAAGAATGTGCTCCACATGAGATTTTTTGGTCGCACTCAACCTCAGCCAGGCAGGACTATTATGCAGCCTCGCAGTTCGCCATTCCTGCATATGACGTTCCATATTCTCGAAGAGCAGTCTATCTGCCGTGAACAACTCTCCAAATACAATCTCGGGGTCGGCTCTCGTGATAGCAGCTTGCACAGCGGAGCGATCATGGGTCACACGAAGGATTTGTGGCCAAGGTATCTCATCTGCTCGGACGGCAGCATAGCAAGCTGATCTGAGGTCTTGTGCGCGATGCATGGCTTCCATGATGCGAATCTCCGTTCGGTCGGCGAGAGCGTCCAAGACGGACCGGATGGCATCGAGGTATCGGGACTTCCAATCCATTCCCTCGCTGGAGACGGTGCGGAAGCTGTACGACTGTGCAGGGCTGCTGTAAGATTTCGCTGCGACTTGTGCATCGACGACGTCTTTGCGCAGCTGCCACTGGTCGTCCGCTTTGAGCATGGTCATCAGTTGCGTGATGTCCTTTTGTGAGGTTTCCGCGAGCTCTGTCCAAGTGAAAACATTGTCGTGCCCTTCCTTGATACGGTACCATTTCACGGCGTACGTGGCGATTTCATCACGTAGCAGTCTGGCCGCCTCGAAGGGGTCGCGAATCGCGATGGGGTCTGTGCAGGTTTGCGAGATGGCAGTATCTTCAGGAAAGGATGACTCCTCGAGACCGGACTCTTCTACTGCTCGGCAGAATTCTTGATACGCTTCTTGATGTCCAATCGCGAGACGGTAGATGGAGGTATTCGCGTCCAAGCCCTTGTTCAGTCGCTCGACAAGGTCTGCACCCAGGCCATCTTTATCGGCCGGCGGGTACTGGTAGATGTAAAGGTCCTCCTCATCTATTTTTCCTTCTGTTTGCTTCTCCGCAGATTCTAGCTTCTTTTGAGCTGAATGGACAGCGTATTTCAACAAATGCGAGGCGGTGAACAAATTTTCAATGTGGATCAGACCATGATCAGCTGAACACTCTTCGAGAACGCGAGAGCGATCGTGTGGGAAGCTTTCATATGTGTGCCCATCTGCTGCCATCATACCGTGGAAAGTTTCGTTGAATTGCTGCGCCTGTGCGATCGCCTTGGAGTCTCCAGAGCCGTCGTATTCCAAGGCCACGAATCGATTCAACTGCTCGATGAGCGCTTGGCCAACAACATCATATCGACTCGTAGCATCTGCTTGCCACACGAACTTGAACCTCGGCGTGGCCATGTTGGACTGATGTAAGCGATGTGGGTGTGCGTGTGGTGGTCACGGAGTGTTGATCTCCTGCGCGTGTGTAAAAATTTGATTTGTTTGCTTCACCCTTGGCCGTGCATAAAGCAGAACAACAATGTCTACACAGACCTGGCCGTTCCCTAGGAGATGGGCAACATCATGATTCTGCATTATTTGCACTATAATGTGTATGAGCAAGCACAGGTTCTCAAAGCGCCACAGGTACTCGATACTGATGGTCGTCATCACTCTCACCATGATCCCTAGAAGCTCTGTTTCAATCTGTGGCGAGACCACTGCCTCCGGTGCCAAAAGGGGCGAATCGGGGAAGGGATGCGTCGGCTGCTAGGGCTACTTCACAGGCGACCTGAAAGGCGACCACCAAAATACACAGCTTTTTTTTACAGATCCAGAAGGACGTCGCTGGTTCCGAACTGGGGACTACGGTATGATCGATGTCGCGGGATTTCTTTACGTGCAGCGTCGGGTCAAGGATCTTGTGAAGCGTGCCGGCGTATCTACCACGCCAGCCGCATGAGGGAACTCTTTCTTTAGCAGTTGACATGAAGGTCTCGCAACGATGAAAATGAGTGAGGAAAGAGATGGAAAAGAAGGAGAAGCAGGGAGTCCGTGATGCATTTCCAAAGTCTTGGTATAACCAAAAGCCGCCAAGATTAGGGTTACCTTAGGGTTACGCCACGTACTAAAGATTCAAATAAATTCAAGTTGCAAGGCGCGGTAATCCCGAAGGAACTCTCTATTGTAGGTACCCTCTGCTACGCTAGAACTAGTACTCTCTGCCTAACCAGGTACCTTTCATTCCCCAAGTACGTAATGAACCCCTAAGGTCGTAGTAGCTCAAACCAAGTCTTCTTCACACTAACTCTAGCCTGATAAGAACTCTCCCCAAGCTATAACGATCCGCCAGTCCAGACGTAAGAAAGTAGAAAGAACTTTCACTCCGTGTAAATGCCCTCCTAATAGCAAACCATTAGCCGATCGATATACAATTGAAAATAACAAAGGATGCCGCCATCGACGACTCATCTTGTGATTCATCAGGGCGAGAAAAAAAAAACAATACGTACACAGCAAACTTCATTGGCAGCATTGACCATGTTCTGGTCGCAATACGCATCGCATTTCCACTCTCCTCCTGTAGCGGAGCCTGCAAAAATGGGCTTGTTGCCCGCATTGTAGCAAGTTCCGCAAATTTGTCGGGCGGACACTGCTGCGATCAGGCTGGAGAGGAGGAGCTTGAGCATGATGGAAGAAGGCATTTTTGTTTTCGTTTTGTTTTGTTTCGTTGTTTTTTTTGGGAGAGCGAAGAGAAGTTGGCTTGGATCGGGGTGGATTGTGTCTTTGTGATGGGTAAGTAGTACATACAGGTAGTAGCCAGCCCTTCTTATATGTGCAAAAATCTATACTACTGCCCACGACTTTCGTAGTCTGTCTGCAGGTCATTGTCGTGTACAGACTTCGGGTTCTGAAGGAGATACTGCTGCTTGGCTTGGTGTTTCCATATCACTCGCTAAATCTCGTGATACATCATCGCCGAGGCGGTGAAACGTCGAGGAAACCACGGAGCTGTCTTCAGCGGTTTGCCGCGAGACCAGCCCGGCGATTCTAGCGTGTGAACATGTATAGGCGTATAGCACACGGGTGTAGCCGCAGTGGTGCCTGATTGTCTCTGCTTACCTGCATACCGTTCATAACCATGTTGCAAGGTGCAACTATGCGTCTTAGCAGACTCGGAATCGAATGGGAAGTTCGTCGTGCCATCGACCAAGCTGCAGGGTCTACGGCGTGTCAGAGCGCATCGCAGGAGTCGGCAGTTGGAATGTTACTTCGTCAAGAAGTTTCAATTGACGTATTTGGTCTCCAGCATGCTGCTGTCCTGCGTCCAAGGCAACGTGTCGTCTGCCCGAAGCCGGAGACATTCTGCGACTAGTACTGTTCTTACATCCGCTCGAAGCGTTGCCTAGCCACTTCCTTCGTCTTCTCCAAGAACCCGCCATCGTCCCTCGTCATCCTCGTCGCCTCCTCGACGGCATCGCCCTTCTTGCTTCCCTCGTGTCCAAGGCCTACGCCAGCATTGTAGGATATTTGCTGGATAGGTGCAGAGATGCCGCCTCCTGATCCCAGGCCTTGTCCCTCCTTCCAACCCGCCTTCTGCAGCATCGCCATCCCCTTTCCGTACGAGGGGTCGACAGGTTTACCGACAGGTCCTCCCTTCTTGACGTCCTTCAGGGACACTTTCAACTTCTCTGTGGTGCCCGTCCTGGCCTCCTGCTCGCGTCGTTCCTTGGCACGATCTCGAATCACCTTTGGTTTCTCCGGCGCATCCGGTCTGACCTGCACTGTCTGATCTGGTGTGATCCCAGCCCATTCCACAATTTTCTGCAAGGCTTTCTGGCACTTGGCTTCGTCCAGAAGATTCGCTGCATGCAACTTGCTCCCCAGGACATGCGCCGCCGCGGTGACTTGTTTCGGGATCTCTGTGGCACACAGCAAACAAACCTTGCGCTGCTTTCCGCCCTTTTGACCTTCAAACACGTAGCTCTGCTGTGGTGGATTTTGTGCCGTGGTGTCAGGCTCTGACCTGGGAGAGTGGGAACGTAGTCGTTCAACCGGCTCGCCACGAAGTTCAGCTTTCTTCTTGTTCCACTGGTCTACTATTCCCAAGGACTTCGAACTGCCAACTTTCGCTTTTTTCGCCGAGCTATCGAGAGTGTCACCAGCGTTGGGATCCTTGGAACGCTTCTTGCTCTTCTTCACATTTTCGGCATCAGAAACATTGGTCGAACGTGAAGGAGGCTGCATGTTGATGTCTAACACGGACGCGTAGTATCGAGCATCGTGATAACGATGCGAGGTGCCATCCTTGAACTGAAACATGTACTTGCTATCGAGTGTCTCCTGGCCATGAAGCACCGCTGGGAATACGCCCATGTGTGGATATCCAATTTCGAGCTTCTTCGAGGATATTGTGCATTTGTCGCCAAGATACTCTGCTTTTGCGAGGGCTGCTCTCGCGTCTGCCACGGAATGGTATTCCGCAAACCCATACGTCAGACCCTTTTCGGTGTCACGATCGCGAATCAAGAAGACACGCTTCAGACTGTTCGGAGAAGCTCCCGGAGGGGTTGAGCTCACAGCTGGCAGTGCTGCTAAGAGCGCGAAACCACCACTCCCAGCTCCCGGTGGAAGACTGGAGGGCAGAGCAGCTGCTACTGAAGCATTGGCTCCTTCGTCAATGTACAGCTTCTCCAGGCCTTTGCTGAGCAGTGATTCGGAGGTATTGGCTTTGAGCCCGCGAATGAGTAAGAAGGGCAGCTCATCTCCAGTCGTGGAGACGTCGCTGTCACCGTTGCTGGGTGGTGGCGCAATCGGATCATCATAGACAACGCCCTCTTCATAGTACTCCGAGTATCTTGAGTGGTACTGCTGCGGCCGCGAGTAGTCCTGTGAGTAGCGGCCACTCGAGCTGCTGTATTGAGCATCATACCTGTCGTCCTGAATTCCACATTAGGCAATTAGTTCAAGATGAAAAAAAAAGATGCGTTCAGGTGTTTACGGTTCGATGAGGATAATAGCTTCTTGAGCTTCTTGAGCTTCTGGCAGCTTCTGGTTGATCTAGGTCTCGATATGGTCGACGCGAGGACACGGGCGGTGGCGACCGCGAACGCGACCGCCCCCGTCGCGGTGGTGCTGGTCGGCTCTCGATGCTGTTCTGGCGCTTGGCGGCACCACGAATGCTGAATCCAGTATCGGATTCGTCTTGTCTCTCATCACGGGAGGGAGCTGAGTCTTGAACACATGACGCAGTCAGCGGGTTGTCTCTCAAGACGTGCGTTCTGGCCTGAATGTAATCGCAAACATACCATAGTCGCGATATCTGTACCGATCCATGGTGGCAGTTCTCGGCGCGATGCTGTCCAAGACGCCCTTTCCTTGAGTAAGTAACCACTAAAACTGCCTTGTAAGCTGATGCACTGGAAATGAGATGGCCGTTGGCTGTGGCGAGCAGCGCGGCAATGTTGGTGGTGCGCAAGAAGAACGGAAGAGGTGAGAAATCCAAACCTGAACATTCGGGATCGGCCTGCTCGGGCCGTCTTGGCGCTAGTCATATGCAGCGGTTGCTGCCGAAGTGTGCTGTTGTGCATTTGGACCTTTCACACGATCTCGTTTGTCCAAGAGCGTAGGGACCACTACTCTCATCCGATAGGATAAGGTAGACATAGACAAGTGATACTGACAAGACGGTCAAGGTACTGCGATACAACTTGTATTGATATAGTTCCGACTCTTGGCTCCCTGTCTGATGTTGCCAAGTACCTCAGCACATTTCTGCCAGGTCGGGTTACCGATATACTAACAGCTAGGCGGCGATCTTGGTACCTCTAGAGGAAGTACATATATATAGCACAGTTAATAATATTATACACTTGACTGACACGATCGACGACGACGAGTAGTTAGTATACAGTGGGGCTGACATGGAGCACGGGGCAGCCGAGGTTTGCGCGGTGCATGTTAGGGTCATATTGTTTTATTGAATTCTAAGAACAATGTTGCCTCAATAGCTCAGTGGTAGAGCGTTGCACTTGTATATCACATGTTAATCTAATGATTTGGCATGCAAAGGTCGGTAGTTCAATCCTGCCTTGAGGCTTCGCATTCTTGATTTATTTTGTTTTGCTGTGTAAGTAAGGCCCAAGGGTTTACCGTTTTGCTTCTTATCTTACCTCCTATTACCTAGCACTGACTTTTACACGTCCATTATATTACAATGGTCTTGAATGGCAACGTCAGGTTTGGCTTCAGACTTGGTATCGAACAGTTGCCGAATGCCGACCTCCGGTACCTAACGAGGTTACACTACAACACGGATCAATCTATTGAACAGCACACACGACAAAAGACGCGAAAGGGTTCTCTAGAACGACCGGAAATTTGCGAGTGTTGAGAGAGTACAGCATGCGCTACCTTGGCACGAAGACACTCAATGATTCAAATCGGTCGCTTTTTTGCGGTTGAAAGGTTTGCTCTTTATCCTATACAACATACGACATCCTCATGCGCAGTCAATTGTAGCAGTGGTGATGACTTTGTACGACACTCCCCAGCCACTATAAGTATTGTATCGTTTTGGCCAGTCAACGCCTATAATCACGACGCACATCACAGCACCGGCCTCGACACATCCGCAGCAATCCGCAAAGCATCCTCAAAAGGAGCCCACTGCATGCGTCCTCCTCCACACTCCGTCCCCACACCAAACTTGAGACCAGGCACTACACTCTCCACAGCCTCAATCATCTGATGGGTCAACTCCGGCTGATGTTCATGCACCACACCAAGATACAGCTCCGTACCATGCTGTTCGAGAATCGGTCGCAGATCTTTCAACGGGCTCAAGAACTTCTCCAGTCCCACCTTAGGTCTCTCCGCCGCAGATTTTGGGACTGGCATGTGTGACCAGTTGATCTTGCGTGGTGAAGCTTTGGTTACGAGGATTTGTCGTTCCACTACGACGGCGAGTGAAGTGGGTTCGTGCCAGTGTTTGTGGTCCATGTCGCCTAGGTTGATTTAGTATTGACTGCCGTAGTAAAAGGATGTCAATAATCACCATAACAGTTATGTATTCCCAGCTCCACTCCCACGTCAACCTGGCTGATCATGCGAACGATATAGTCCACCATGTACTGTTTCACATCACCTTCCCACCAAGGCTTGAACCACTCCAGACCGGAATTCTCCCTGACAGCTCCCGGAGTGATCGCCTCCCAGAACGCAGTATCTCCCGCAATGTCAATCTGAATCGCCAAGTCCTCGTGCGGAATCGAATCTTGAATCTTCCGCATCGCCCGGAACAGCGCCGCTTCGTATATAGGTTCCACGCGCGGCTGAAAAGGAAACTGCACAAAAGGAAAAATTACATTGGCCACTGTGGGGATGCACACCTGCATGCGCACACCCGGAGCAATCACACCTTCATCTCGAAGCTTCTTGAACACTGCATAACTTTCCACCGCGGAGGTGTCGTATCCCGTCTGCAAATCGGCCTGCTGCAGGGCTGCTATCCCTTCGTCAATCTGTTCGGACGTGAATGAGTCATGCGGGATGGGGGCATTGTGCTCAAATTTGGTCATCATGGGAGGGTAGACGCCGAATAATTGCGCCTGAAAGGTGGTAAACAGCTGTCGGGATCCCGTCTCGCCATCGGGAATGCGCTTCAGTCGCCCCGGTAGGACTGCCAGACATTCGCGGAACACGGCTTCAGTATCGGGAAGGGGAACACTGCCCACAAGGTGGCAGCCCAGGACGGATGCCATGGTCTTCCGCGTGCTGGTGAAAGCGGTATCTGGGACTTATGTCGGTCCGAGGCCTTTTTGAAAGTCGTTTTTAGACCTCGCTTGTGCAGAAGGGAGCATATAGCAAAGGACTTTTGGCTTGTAAATGCCCGTTGTTGAAAGGTATGCGTACCTCCATGTCAATTGCATTCGGCTCCAAGCTAGATATGCCTCCTCCTCCTCCATATGCAGCTAATCAATCTGATGTAGAACTACCTCTTATGGCTTGGAAGGAATGCGGCCTCCCTGGCGGGCATCAGGCGAACACACTGGGCCTGGTTATCTGCATTCGGGGAAACGTGCCGCAGCCGAGAACAGGGCATCGGGGCTTGACAGGCAGTGTTCATCACTGTCCATACCTGTACTTGCTGCTTGATCCCTAGAGTCTATGACAGCGTGGACTCATGTGTTCCTGAATGCAGATCATCAACATCATGCAGCTCGAGCACGTAGGGAATCATGCTCTGGGGGTTCCGGGGTTCGCGCCGTCTCCTCACATCGCCCTCCGCCGATGCACGGGCACAGAGCGGAGGTGCGTATGCTGAGTGAGACCAACCAAAATCAGCCTGGACAGCTGAGCCGATCAGGTCATCGGATTGGACAAGAACCAAATGCAGATGCAGCCCGTGAAGTGTATCGTTCTAGCGTGGGCTGAGCGGACGATAAGAGGAAGAAGTGATGAGAATGTGGTCTTTTCTTGGCAACGACCGCTGCCGTTGGAACTGTCATTCGTGAGCTCGATGCGCCTTTTCGTGGGAGTCTTCGTTCTGCTTCTGTGAATCTGGGCCCTCTGTCGTCTTGGCATGTATCCTTGGCATCTCAGGGCGTAGAAGCCACAGTGAGTTGAGTGAGGTAGACATCTATGTGATGATCTGCAACTCGATGCCATCTGGATAGTAGCACTCGACAAGGGTATATAAATCTCTCCATCTAGGTATACTATATATACATAGGGCACACTTCATATATCTGCGTCCGGCATCAGTTGCCCCGATCGTGCGAGCCACCTTTGATGACCCTGATGGTACAAGCCTGGAAGTAACTGTACATGTACTTATAATGGATTATTGACCGAAGTAGAACTAAAAACGTCGCCGGTCGGCAAGGCTTTCATGCCGCGTGTCGCATAAAATCTGATAAACTCTGGCCAGTAGTAGGTAGAGGCCCGTAGGGTCAGATATACCTGCAACACGGCACATTGGCAAACCAGTCCACTGGGTCTGATGAGACACTACATCGCATCTGCCGGTCGACGAGGCCAGACACACACAGATTTGAGAGAGCAGACAATGTCCTCGTCGCATTGTCTCACTACCTGGACGAGTCGGCGGACCTTGGAGCAGGGGATAAAAGGACATCTTCATCATCGGGAGGGAGGCACAGGCACGGGCACAGCACAGCACCGCAGGTCGCACTGCCATCGCCAACATGGAAGCAGACGAGGTCGCGGACCATGACAGTACCTTTGGCGGTGATCGGGACTCCATCGCGACCAGCAGCACGTCGCTGTACAGCGCCATCACGAAATACCAGTGGGAGAATGGCAGGAGATACCATGCCTACAAGGCCGGGAAGTACCTCTACCCCAACGACGAGAAAGAGTCGGATCGCATGGACCTCGAACACCACAATCAGAAACTGCAGCTCGATGGCAGACTGTTCACCTGCCCTTTGGTCGACGATCCCAAGGAGATCCTAGACCTTGGTACCGGCTCCGGTATCTGGTGCATGGAAATGGCAGACTTGTACCCATATTGTCAGATTCTGGGCACCGATCTCAGTCCTATACAGCCCACGTGGGTTCCTCCCAACTGTCGATTCGAAATCGACGATTACGACCGCGAATGGGCCTTTGGCAGCAATCGCTTCGATATGATACACCAGCGCTTCCTCATCGGAACAATCACGAACAAGGCGGAGTTCTACAAACAGGCATACGACGCGTTACGACCTGGAGGCAGCATCGAGCTGGTGGAGATTGAGTTTACGACATATTCCGACGATGACTCGGTACCACCAGACTCTGCCATGGTGCGCTGGGGAGAGCTCATGTTGGAAGCATTCCAGCGGATGGGCCGGAAAGAGCCCGGTGCGGAGCAGTACAAGAAGATCTTGGAGGACACGGGGTTTGAGGGAGTGCATCTGGAGATCATCAAGAGACCGAGTAACGATTGGCCCAAACATCCTCGGATGAAGGAGATTGGAAGATATTGTTGCCTCAACTTCCTCGAGGGCATGGAGGCGTTTACGATTGCGCCCTTTACGAGAATACTGGGCTGGAAGCCCGAAGAGTGTCAAGTCTTTCTTGCGCAATTGCGCAAGGAGTGGGTGACGAGAAAATACCACGCATATCATAAGGGTATCATTGTGTACGGAACGAAGCCCAAGGCTCCCACGACTGCGCCATGGTAAGTTTGGATGCAGTACAGTCGAGACCATGAGTGTACAGCGTTTTGGGATACCCAGCAACCAGTGCATATCTGGCTACAGCCCTCAGCACGTAGGGACACAAAGGCCTGCTTCAGCGCAGGAGGAACGTGAGAAACGCCCTCTCACACACAAGCCGCAAGAGCAACGAACGCGTGTCCTCCACGGCGATACAGCTGGGCCCCGCGCCTTCCATGCCGCCCACACCATCACAGGAGATGTGCGCTGGCTGGATGTAGGCTCTACATGTAGTCTCAAACAACTACAGAGGAGGAAACAGCTGGAAACGGAAACGATGGCAGGAGATGAGAGGAGATATTTACATGTGACACCCACCCATTGTGTTGTCGGGGGAAAGTTTGGCACACCTAGTAGTTGTATATACCTGTATATAGGAGGTAGTTAAACTCCACCAGCATTCCTTGTGTTTACAGTAGTATCAACCAATTCTTGAGCACAACATGTCCGATTGGAGAGAAAGAGGCAGGTCATTCACGCTCGACGAGAGAAGGTTATTTGTGAAGAAAGTGGGATTTACAGGCATGCCTGATGCATCAGAAACCAAAGCCATCTGAGGTAAGAAACATGGCATTAGAAGCTTGCTAGTGCTATAGAAGGTTGTTTCATCCAACTGTACCTGGTAGGAATGGATATTGACTGATTCGTCGGCCAGAATGTTATGGAGCGTGGGGTGTTCCTCTTCCCGAGTTCATTACAGACACTGCGACAGCCCTCGGCTGTGGAATAGCATGCATAATACCCCAGGTAATGATAATAAAGCAGCGGCACAACCGGATCACTTATATCACAGTTGCAGCGTTGCTCGTGTTCTCGAAGTCTGGAGATGAACGCGTGATACAATAGAAGCTTCCCGATCCTCGACTAATCACTTGGCAATTTCCTGCTTTTTATTGGATGCGAACTATTCCGGCCTCGCCTCGCCCATGAACAGCCCTACTCCATTACAAGCTTGCCCTGACTGACCTCTTCACTCACTTCCTTGCTATATATGTACCATCATGTCCTGCTTGCCACCGTCATCGCTTCTTCTGCGCGATTTGAGTCTATACTTCAGACACAGGTAGGCCTGTTGTTCCCTCACCAGCAGATACCATTTATTTCCTTACCTATCCTCTCTGCCACTTGCCACTCTAACCTAGGTCGATCATCATAATGTATACGAACGTGCTGCTGGCAGCATTACTTCTGGCAGCACAGTCAGCGTCTGCCGCAGTACAAAAGCGAGCGCTCAGCAGTCATGGCTGGCAGAAACGATCGCCTGCTCCTCCGGATGGACCCATCAAGCTACACGTTGCCCTGCGACAAGAGGATGGAGGAGCTGCGATTGAGCGACGATTAACACAAGCCTCTGACCCGAACAGTGCGGGCTTCCGACAGCACATGTCCGCAAGCCAAGCTGTCGAACTTTCACCGCCTACTTCTGGTTGCGTTCAAAGTGTTGAGGGGTGGCTGAGAGAGCATGGCCTACTGGAGAAGGCTTCTTCATCCGCTGGTATCTTCGAGATTGATACCACAATCCGGCTGGCCGAAGAACTGCTCAATACGACATACTATACCTTCTCGGACGGTGTGCAGATGATTAACCGCGCTGAAGTGTACCATCTTCCAGAAGCTGTGGCGAGCAGCGTGGACTTTGTCACGCCGACGACAACCTTTCCTCGTGCTGCGAGTGCACAGAATGTTCTGGCAATGTTAACCAAGCGCTCCGCACCACTCTCCCAGAGACAAACGACAGGCAGCAAAGACTGCAATGGTCCCGACGACTTGGCCACTCCCACATGTATCCGGAAGATCTATGATATCACATTTGAAGGCCTCAACTACACTTCTCAACCGAATCGCACAACCTTCGCAGTCTACGCTACAGAGGGCGCGTCGTTCAACCCTGCAGATCTTCAGAAGTATCTGGAAGAGTACAATCCATCTGCAGCGCAAGCCAGTCCGAGTTATCAGGTCATCGGGCCAGGAGACTCCAGAAGTCCAGGTGGAATTGCTCCCAAGTTCGAGACGTCTCTGACCACACAATCTTTCCTTGGCCTAGCAGCTCCCGAAGTGGAATCTGCAGTCCTATACAACTACGGAGGAGTCTTTGGGCCGGAGAAAGGCGCAACTTACGACAACTTCGTCACGTTCCTCCAACAGCTCATTTCCAATACCACAGTACCAAGCGTCGTCAGCGTCTCCGAATCTGCGCCCGAAAATCTGTTCGATCCCGATTACGCACGAAGACTATGCAACATGATGGCACAAGCAGGAGCGCGAGGCGTGAGCCTTTTGTTCTCCGCTGGAAACAACGGGCCCAATGGGGATTCCGCTGGAGGCAAACACAAGACCATTTTCGAACCCAAATTCCCTGCAAGCTGTCCGTGGATCACCGCCGTCGGAGGCACGACAAACGTCGCTGACGAACAAGCTGCTACCAAGGATACCATCCCTCTAACATCCCGCCTGGGCTTCACAAGCACTGGCGGTGGATTCTCGAATGTATTTCCTCGACCAGAGTATCAAACTGGGCAAGTGCAGAGCTACATGGATCAACACATCCCCGCCAACTACCAAACCACATCTGGATTCAACGCTTCCGGTCGAGGCTATCCCGACATTGCAGCCTTCAGCACGCAATTCCCGACTTTCGTCGATGGCTTCCAATTACCCATTGGCGGCACCTCCGCCGCAACACCCACTTGGGCCGCTGTCATCGCTCTCCTCAACGACTACGAAGCCTTCCACAACAGACCCCATCTCGGATTTCTAAACCCGTGGCTCTACAGCTTAAACGGCACCGGGCTGAAAGATATTGTGAAAGGGGGAAATAACGTCGGAGACTGTTTACTCTCGCAAGGATGTTCACTCGGCCAAGCGTTAGGATACGATGTCACCCCCGGATGGGATCCTGCTACTGGTTTGGGAAGTCCGATGTTTCGAAATTTGGTGAAGGCTTTGGATGCGGGTTATGTGTCGTGAGTTTCTGTTCTGTTTTGTTCTTCATCTCGCACTGCGTGCGGCATCTCTTGTGGTCAGAGCTACTGACAAGGGAGTAATGTATACATATATAGATCAGACAAAGGCTTCGAAGACGTCGTCAGCAGCAGCAGCAACAGCAGCAACAGCAGCAGTAGTAATGCGACAGACTCTCCAACGAGTAGTGGAAACCCACCTATGGCGACGACGGGCGGCGCTGCCGGGAGATTCCGGGAGAGTGGAATGTTGTTGTCATTGATGATGGCGTTGTTGTTGGGGGTGGGGATGCATATTTGATATTCACTCTATGTGACAGCTGTAGATTTGAGGAACGACTATTATGAATATGAATAAACAAACAACACTTCATGTATGTGACAGTATGTCGTCAGCTCGGGATTTATTAGTCCTGATCTCTTCCAATCTACCTCTCTCTAGCTTTCACGATAGGAGATCAGGGAACTGTCACTTTCTCCTTCTTCCTCACTCTATGTAAGTGGATAGGTAGACTGATGCGATGAAGTTTTCTTTTTTTCTTTTTTTCTTTTCTTTTTTCTTTTTTTTTTTTCCTTTTTTTTGGCTGGATATGTCAGCGACCGGTTTCTCAACCTCTATCTAACAGTGCGCACAGCTTTATCCGTCCTAAATATCCATGTCTCTGAATGAAATCAATGAATAAGTGAATGTGTGTATCGCCGGCTATAGGATTGATCTGTACTTTAAGTGAGAATAGTATAAAACACGTGATCTCGGAATACCCACCTACCCACCTTAGCTTTGCATGTGCACGTGTCACTTGGATAATAAAGTGAATGAAAAGTTCTCTCTGTTGCCCCCACTACCACTGCTCACTCACTCATAGGTGAGAACCTCAGGCTCCTTAGTGTTATATGTCTATATAAAAACAAAACTTCTTCCTCGCAAACGCAAAAACTTTTCACAACCTTCTCTCTTGGTCACACACACCCACCACTCTCCACATCCCGAACCACCTCACTCCATCGACACAACATCAAACACCACCAGGACAAACAAAACAAGAAAACATGGCACCAACCGGCGTCATCACGAGCATCGATGCCAATGCCATCGGCCTCAAGAAAATCGCCAGTGGCAAAGTCCGCGAGATTTTCGAGGTGGACGAACACACTCTCCTCTTCGTCGCCTCCGACCGCATCTCCGCATACGATGTCATTCTCACCAACGTAAGTGAAGTAAAGCTCCGCTCCGCTCAGCTCAACTCAGTTCAAGAAAAAGAAAAATCAAATCACAAAAGCCACCCACGAAACTTTTCCTTTTTTTTACTTACCAACTTTTCCAGGGCATCCCCAACAAAGGCGCCCTCCTAACCCAACTCTCCGCCCACTGGTTCTCCCTCATCAACAAATCCTACCCCGAGCTTCCCACCCACCTGATTTCCCTTTCCCTTCCCTCTTCCCTCAATCCCACCACCGACCAGCAGCAGCACCATCTCCTCCAGAAACGCAGCATGCAAGTCCGCCGCATCCCCGTCATCCCACTGGAATCCATCGTCCGGGGCTACATTACAGGAAGCGCGTGGTCCGAGTATCAGAAATTTGGAACTGTGCATGGAATGACTATGCCCAAGGGTTTGCGCGAGAGTGAGAAGTTGGAGAAGCCGATTTGGACGCCGAGTACCAAAGCGGAGCAAGGAGAACATGATGAGAATATTTCGAAGGAGAAGGCGCAGGAGATTGTCGGGGTGGAGGTGGCGAGGAAGGTGGAGGAGGCGAGTTTGAGGGTTTATGGGTTGGTGAGTTGTTTTCCTTTTTTTTTCTTTTTTGATTGAGAGTTTTTCGAGTTTTTCGAGTTTTTTCTTTTATTTGTTGGAGGGGAAATTTCCCTTGATGATGATCACCATCACCATCATCGTCCCCCCTCCCCCTCCCCCAAAAAGGCCGGAAAAAAGAAAAAAGAACAAACTAACCCCCTCCCCCCAACCAGGCCCGCGACTACGCCGAATCCCGAGGCATAATCATCGCCGACACCAAATTCGAATTCGGCCTCGACCCCGTCAGCTCAGAAATCGTTCTCATCGACGAAGTTCTCACTCCCGACAGTTCCCGCTTCTGGCCCAAAGACGACTATGAAGTCGGACGCGCACAGTCGAGTTACGATAAACAATATCTTCGCGACTGGCTCACCAAGTCCGGGTTGAAGGGGAAGGAGGGAGTGAGTATGCCTGAGGAGGTGGTGCTGGAGACGGCGAAGAAGTATCGGGAGGCTTTTGAGATGATTACGGGGGGAGAGTGGGTTTAGTAGAATGAAGGGAGGAGGCGAAAAATTGGAGGAAGGGGGGGCAGTGGGGAGGGTTGACAGGGAGGGAGAGAGGGAGTGAGTGGTCGATTTAAGCTGCTGAGGTCTGAAAACAAAAGATCGAGATTGAAACAAGGCTGAATTGGTAGAGTATGCGCTATATAGCCGCAAAAAGTGCAAAACTAGCTACAACTTCGTCTGTCTGCTGCCGAATGAAAACCATGATTTGCTTCGTGGTCGAGGTGGTAACAGCTGCTCCAATTCTCGCGTGTTGAGATAGGACAAATCTCCGCGTACTGCGTTGAGATCTGTGATGCCGCACAGACGCATTGCAGTTTCGATTTCGTCTTGTAGAACTATTGTGAAAAAGATCAATCAGTCAGTGAGTCCATATGTTAACATACGTGGCGGCGGTCTAGGGGCGGATGATGGACCATCAGAAACTTACTTGCAGCTGCATGTTCTACACCTTCTTGATCATATAGGACCGCACATTGGAACGGTCTGCCGACACCTACGCCTCTTGCACCGAGACAGATGGCTTTGAGAACATCGCTGCCTCTTCGCACTCCGCCGTCAATGAATACTTCCATTTTCTCAAACACCTCGGGACAATCTCTCTTGAGCTCCAACAAAATCAGGATCGTGCCAGGGGAATTGTCCAATGCTCTCCCGCCGTGGTTCGACACCACAATTCCCGCACAACCCCACTGCATGGCAAGTTTCGCATCCGCCGCAGATTGAATCCCCTTGACCACAATCGGCTTGGTGGAAAATTTCCGAATCCATGCAAGATCTTCCCACTGCAATGCCCAATCGATAAAACTCCCCGTCGTCCTCGCTAATCCTCCACCTTTACGATCCACGCCCGCTTTACTCCCACTCGCCGCCACAGCCGTACTGAAATCCCCCACGAGCAATCTCTCATCCGCCTCCCTCTTACTCACGACAGCCAAATCCACCGTAACAAAAATCGCTCGAATCTGCTGCATGTGCTCCAATTTCTTCAACACGGCCTCCGTCTTGGCCCGTTGCCGATCAACATACAATTGAAAAAAATACGGATACCCCTGAGGAACACTCTCCAAAATCTCCTCGACGCTCAAACTTGCCGTCGTACTCATACAATGTATAATTCCACTCGCTGCCGCTCCCGCTCCCAAAGCCGCTTCACCCTGCGGACCGGCGGTTTTGGCAATTCCCATGGGACAAATCCACACGGGCATGCGCACGGGAGCGCCAAGGAGGGTGGTGGCGGTGGAGAGGGAGCTGACGTTGCGCATGACGCGGGGTCGGAACCAGAGTTTGTGCCAGAGGGATTTGTTGGCGGCGAGACTGAGGAGGTCGTTGGAAGCCGAGTGGATGTATGCCCAGGCTTTGGTGGGGCCAGACTGGGAAAAGGCGTGTTCGAAATCGGTGAGGTTGAGAATGCTGGAGAGAGGAGGTTTCTCGTTGGGGTTGGGAAGGGCGGTTTTGGAGGTGATTTGTTCTTGTTGAGCGGTTTTCCAGGTTTCGGTGATGCTGGACTCGTCAAAGTCGCCTAATTTGGCTTCGGGGGGAAGTTCGTTTTCGATGAGGTTCTTGGAGTGGTATTGGTTGTAGGTTTCTGTGCCGTCTTTGCCTGCGAATTTCCAAATCATCTCGGGTCCGCCGGGGTGTTCGGGGGCGAACTGTGTGTTGAAAGATCAGTCTTTTTTTCACTTGCCATCATGTCCGGTACATTCGTCACACTCACTCACCTTGGACAGATCATACACTTTGCCATTGACGACAACCCAACAATCTTCTGCCGACGAATGTTTGGCGATTTCCGCCACGGGAACTTTGGAGCCATCGCGCTGTGCCATGATGCTCGTTGCAGCTTGTATATCTTGATGTATATATATCTCTCAACGTCGTTCTTGGTAATGGTATAGAGCCACCTTATGGACTTGGCGTCAATGAACTAGTTGGAAGTGGTTGTTGATGTACCTCCACATAGTACGTAGGCATTAAGCCTTGATTGCCGAGGTAATGACAGAGATTGAAACCTTAGGCAGCAATCTCGCGGGTATATAGCAAAGCTAATAGCCGCTCAATTGATATGCTTATAGATCTTAATCTTGCTTAATCAATAGGTTAAAAGCCCGGAATTCTATATTGGTTTCTATACTATTGTTATAGAACAGATTTATCCTTCCTATTTTAGCTATATATATATCTCTCTTATATAGGTACTAGTCGAACGCGTAACCTTATACTAGAAGCTTCTAATATCTAACTTACAATACTTAGTATAACAAGCTAAGCTAATTATACAATACTACGTATCTAAGGCTATAGAACTCTAAGAAAATTTTAATCTATACTTATACTCTTATACTAATATTCGAATCTATACTAAATTACTAACTTGCCTCCGGATTTGATAATATAACAATAGCAACGCTCCTATAACCAATAATCTACAAAGCGTTATATATAAAGTCTTAATAAGTAAGATATTAACTAAATATAGATAAGTAATAAGTTAACTTATTAAGTTATACAAATTACGGATACGTAATTAAGACGTAATATAGCTAATTATAAAGACTCTTTACTACTTATAATTAGCTATTATAATAACGCCTATTACTCGACTAAGATACTAACCTCTTATAGTACATATTCGTCGATTTATAAGCCTTTAAATTACTTATATTAGGCAAACTAGAGTAATATAAACTCTTATATATAGAACGCTATTAACAATACCTTAAAGGTACCTCTATACTTCGATTTGTAATACCCCTATTACTTATCACTAATACAGCGTAGGTGTAGGAAGCCCAAGATTTCAAATCAAAGTTCCTAGAAGGAAGTCTCCGAAAACCAAGATTTGGCATCTTGCTAGGTTTAGAGCTCTGTCGCGCGGACTCGGCGTTTGATGAAAAAAGATCTGCCGATATTCTACCTACCCGTGTTGGATCTCAACTCATGGAACTTCCACTCCCGACTCTATCTGCCTAAGGTGCTCTTGTTCACTTGAGAGCCCCCACGTGAGAGGGCCAACATGGTTATTATTGATTCCGCATCCAATACCACCGACATGTCCTAGGGCGATACCCCCTAGCCAAGCCAACACATGGACTGCAACTTGCATTGAAGCTGACCAACAATGGTGGAATGAGTGAAGGGATGATCGGATATCCCTGAGCGGAGAATTCCAGGCCGTCACATAATATGATGATAACCTTAGTCTATCAGCTTCTTGCTGCTGCTGCTGCGCTGTTTCTGGGATGTTTGACTTTGATGCTGGGAATTCTAAGAGCATACCACCACTCCGGTCGCTAACCGATTACTTGCTCGACTGATGATCTGCCTTTCCCTGATCGCGTATCAAAAGCTGGGAAGGTTTGAAGGAATTGCGGTTACGCTTTCGAGTATTCACCACTGCTGGTCTGGGGCTAGACCCTGGTGTGTGATAAGGTCTTGAGTGACCACTCGAGATGTGCTCGAGCAGAGCAGTGAAAGATTGTCGGTAAACATTCACATCACTAATACAAAGGGGGCCACGATTCCGACGAGGAAGGACAATCCCAGCACGACAACGGCTCCGCATCGACGAGCAAGACTCCTGGCGCGAGATTGTCTCTGCTTAGTCTAGGCGATACATATACGGTGTGTCGGGCTGACGGCCGAAGCTTATAGAGAGCAGGCACATTTTCCGCAGCAGCTAGAGTCTGGGCGAGGAGGCGCCGCTGAGGAACGTGTTCGGCAGGATTGATAGTGTGACGCATGCACAGGGAATCTAGGATTGAATGGCCTTGGATGGTGGCCACATGCCCCGACCATGTTACGAGAACATCGAACTACCTACCCATATCACCAGCGGCAAGGAGAGACAAGCATCCGATAAGGGGCATGGCAGTGATGCTCTCGCTCGGACAAGAAGGCTCCAGCGGATCTTTGATCGGAGCGAACAGGAAGATGCAAACTGCACAAGACCAAAAATCAGTCCACCACGAACGAGTGTTTCATTGTTCCACAACATCATCAGCCCTATGCAATGCTGAAGAACGGACTCAGTCGTCCGCTAGTTTGTGCAACTTCAACAACCTATCAGCTTACGATGACAAGGGAACAATCAGTCCGTGAAAGATGAGTAGTATGTTTCCTCGCTACATACATCCATCATCATCACCCCATTACAGGGAAACAAAGCAAGCACACATGACTTCATCTCCCATATGGCTGCTCACCCACAGGTCTCTCTCTCTCTGTCTATCGACCATACAAGTAATCACTTCTTCCCTTCTCTCCATTATACCTCGCTCGCATCTCCCTCAAATGGCCTTCAGCAAGAGACTTGGAGGTGCTTGCCACTTTGTTCTGGGCATTCGTATACTGTGCCATCTGGGAGCCAGCGCCATAATACGCACTAACTTGCTGATTTGCGGCTGCAGCTCTGCGATCAGCGTTGGTGGTCATGAAGTTGGCCCCATGGGACCTTTTGCCGACTTGGCGTCGAAGATCCATTATGGCTGCTGCTTGGAGAAGTGAGTTGTGAATTCAAGTAGAGTGGGGTATGGTTAGTGCTGCTGCTGCTGCTGCTGCTGCTGCTTCTTTTCTTTTCTTCTTCGATGCTCGAGGCGGGATCTGAGACGTTTGAAGAGAAGAAGAAGAAGAAGGATTGAGGTGGTTCTTTAAGTGTTGCTCATCAACCCTCATACACGAATGCACGATCGATTCCTCTGGTGAAAACGGCATTGTACGCTGTTTTTCCTTCCTGCTGTGAAAAATCATACACAGCAGAACGAAGTGAAGGAGTGATGTTGCTTGCAGCAGGCGAAAGCACCCTCGTACGATGCATGCACTGGTGGGAGTGAGTTTTCTTCTTCTCCCGATGATGGATTTTTGTCACAAGCAAGGCATCCATCTTGCTTTGCCTGCCTTGCATCAACTTTAGGCCGCGAGCCAACACTAACTACAACTACAGATCAACCTAGCTAAGTTCGAATAAACCGGGGCTGGTGTCCAGGTCCCAGAAAAGAGAATGTCTTATCAATGCAACTCGATATCTCGATCCTCTTCAAAAGGAAAAACAAAGCGCTATCATCACCTCGACTCGCGAGACCTACAGGCTGCAGAAATTCTGCAATAACCTAGGCAATCAAGGGAATAAATGTACGTACCTAATTAACCACTCGGCCAGGTCCCACGGACATCATTTTTGATTGTTTGGTTGGTGACCTCGTACCGTTCGTTGGTGCTGCTTCTCCCATAGGTTCTCTGCTCTGCTCTAGTCTGCCTCGCGATCTTCGGGGGATGAGATGGTTGGGGACCTGATCTGATTTTTCTTTTCTGAAGTGAAGTAGAAGGTAAAAAGCCTACGGGTGATGTGTAAGCCCACCACCAACCCCGGACCGAATCTCACCCTAGTTACATGTATCTCAGTATGACAGGATATGGCCCATTACCTCGATGGGATCACCTTTTGTGGATATCGCCTGATACCAATGGTGGGTGTATCTCTGCAATGCACTAGTTGCATAGCAGACTACTATTGCTGCTGCTGCTGCTGCTGCTGTTGTTTTTTACTGTAGTCGCCCTTATAGTATCACAGTGATGTCAAGAGGGAGAGAAAGAGGGAGAGAGAGAGATAGAAAGAGTCTTATCATGGCATGACATGGTCCATACAGCATACGAAGGCCTTGCAACTCTTTCGCGTAAAGTTCCAAGCTCCCTTCACATCATCCTCAGCCCATACACCGACCCTAACCTCAATTGGATAGTTTAGCTTTTGGAATCCGACTACACATCGTCGACCGATCAATCAACCAATCAGTCAACAATAACAATAACAACAACAACAACGTGACCCATTGGGCACATCGTATGCTTGTATGCTTGTACACATGTTGGAAAACAAAGACACTTTCCTTACCATGCGGGTCTTCTCTCCTCGAGCGACTTATATAAAAGCATCGTTGTTCCCCTTTGTTCGATTGATTTCATTTTCCTCTCTTTTCCAACATCAGCATCGACATCGACATCGGCATTCAAACACCAACAACCACAAGAAGAAACTCCCCCCACCAAGTCTACAAACGAAACGAGCCCCCATTATCATCATCATGCGTCTCCAGCTCTCCTACCTCATCGTAGCCGCCCTAGCCAGACTGGCCATGTCTCTGCCCGGTAGTGAGATATCCGACATCACTCTGCGAAGTCTTCCTTGCTGCCAGGTCAACAACCAAGCCTGTGACGAGCCTAGCAACAAGCCCGTAAGTACCTATCTACCTGACCTACACTACCTTACCTACCTTACGACTCTTCCTGTGTACCTACTCTCTGCAAGAAAAAAAAAAGAAACGTCACTCAATAATAAGAAAGTTACTAATTACAATTTGGACGTACCTTAGTGCTGCATTCATGTATGACCTCTCCTCTCCTCTCCTAGAGCCTACCTACCTACCTGCATACCTACCTTACCTGCCTTACCTACCTAACCTAGGTACCCTATGTTCCTACTTCCAAGCACGGGAAACTAACAACAACCCACTTTTTAGTGTTAAAAAAATGTTTACAACAAGCAAGCAAGCAAGCAAGCAAGCAAGCAAGCAAGCAAGGATGAATGGATGAATGGATGAATGAATGAATCGACGGAGGAAAACCACCACCACCACCATCACCACCACCACAACAACAACAACCATCAATAGCCAAAGTATCGTCTCACGGTCTCTAGATAGGGGGATAGAAAACAGGAAAATCTCGATAAACGACAATGTGGTATTAAAACCAAGCCCCCTGCTTTTTGCAGTCCTTACCTCCCTCCCCTTCCTGCCCGTAGACACCCACTTTTGCAATCTTTCCAAGTACTACATGTAATGCTGCATAAGGTAGGTATCGACGATTATCCCAAGATGTGTGTCACGATGGAGTCGGTGAAAAGTCCTGCCCCAGATGAAGTCGGCAAGTAGCGTGAGGTAGCCTGGGAATAGACTTGGTAGCTTTTTGGGTACCAAGTACACAGGTACATCTAGGTATGTACATGAGTACAATTCCGAATTCACTGCCAATGGAAACATGCCATTTCTGCTTAGGCATATATGCCTGCACATTCGCAACATAGTGACTGACAAACATCAGGCCTCTGTAAAGTGTCGAAAATCTCCATCATGTATATCATACTCACTCCCAGACATTATCCACTACATCTATCTCACCGTACCGCAACCGGCCATATTCGACGTAATACCTCTGCCATCAAGGATATGAACCCTCCATCGAAGCTTGTCAGCGCTCGTACATGTGTATCACGTCTGTACTCATCATCAGCTACCAATGCACGGCCACATCAACACTCACCCATGTGTGCGATACTATGTTACATGTCAGACCGTGACAATTTATCAATATTATTCTCGTCTCACGTCTAGACAATACCTAATCTAGCCATGGCAGTCCACATCTACTCCGACATCGTGCAGATTTCATGCAACAGGGTATATTCCTTCCCAACGCCGTGCTTTTCAAGTTTCAAATGGTGTAGTCGACCACGGCATCATCACATCTTCATCAAGCAAAGTACGAAGATGCGGTATCCCCCTTCCCTCTGGCTGGTGGTGAGATGCCATGTTCCCCGTCCTTGGTCTCGTCCTTTGTATTATCGGCTGATTCACGACCCCGGATTGATGGCACGTATGGCTTGTCGGCGATGTGTACCTCGCCAGGTAGGTGACTCGGTGTGGGGAGAATGCCAGGGGTGACGGCAGGCCTGATTGATGGCACAAACGGCTTGTCAGCGACAGCCCCTTCACCAGGGAGAGGACTGGGTGTCAGAGGTAGTACACCACTCGTGGTGGCCTTGTTATTCGCAGGCGGTGCATACGTCTTCTCCGCAGGCGGTGCCGCCGCTGCGGAATTACTCGGCGTCGGAGCAGTGGGCGGTACTTCGACTGGAGTAGCGCTCGCGGTCGTAAAGGTGTCAGCGTGGCTCACGGAGCTGGCATGCTCGCTGCTCTTGCCGGTGTCCTATTTGCGGACGCCAAAACCCGGATGCATCCCATCTTCGAGCCTCTGCGGGTCGACATCTACGTGAGTCTTGGGAGCGTTGTCCACAGTGCTAGTACCAGTGCCTGGACGACCGCTTGCGATTCCAGGAACATGACCGGCGTTTGGAGGTCCTCCGTAGCCTACTTGCGGGCTGCCATATGCACCACTAGATTGTGGGCGGCGATCGGCATAATCGGGCATCTGTTGCGTGTCACGTCTGTCGATTGTCGAGCTGATACTACTATCTTGCGGCACCACCGGTCGAGCAACGTCGGCAGCAGAGGCAGCATTGTCCTCGTCGAAGTCAAAGTGCTCGGCCTCTTGTTCATTGAAGTCTTGGCCCGGGTTCGCAGTCTCGTACTCCAAGAGCTTGACGAATCGGTAAAACCCAACGGCGAGAAGTGTGCCCAGCAGAGGGCCCAACCAGTAAATCCAGTGGTATCCGGGAAAAGAATGCAGCACGACGCAAGGTCCGAACGATCGGGCAGGATTGAGGGAGCCTATATATCGACAAGGGTCAGCAAATCACAGCTGTGCTCAGGGCCACCATCTGTCGCGTCCCCCAACACGCACCACCGGTGAAGAAGACGCCCGAAAGCTCAGCGATGAAGAGAGCAAGCCCAATGCCAATGGGTGCAATGAATGTGGCCTTGTGCTTCTCGGCAGCGAGCATGAAGATGGTGAAGACGAGCTCCGCAGTCAGGAACATTTCGATGAACAGTCCTCGTGCGATAGACGTGCCACTACCAAGCGCCGTCGCCACTGCGAGTGGTCCAGGAAACAATGCCGACACGACGGCAGCGGCAGCCATGGCACCTAGGATTTGAGCGATAAAAGTAACAAGCGCCCTCACCCAAGTGATGGCGCCAATCAGGGCCAAGCCGAGAGTGACAGCAGGGTTGAAGAGACCTGCGGCTTGCTTCGTCAATGATGTGCTTTGTGACTTTTCCTCGAGCTACACGCCCACTCACCGCCGCTGATTCTGAAGAAGACCCAGGCATTCACGGCCAAGCTGAAACCAAAGGCCAGCGCAATGTACACCAGGACACTAGCATTGGGAACTTGAGCCAGGGTTGAGTCTCCGGCATTGGCGCCCGTTGCGGCGGCATTGGCGACCTGTGTGCCACTGAAGGCGAAGAACAGGAAGAGGAAGGTGCCAATAAATTCGCCGACCATTCTGCACAACTATAGTCAGCGATTGGCGCACGCGTGCTCCTGCCAGATGTCGACTGACGCAATGAAGTGGTTACGAGTCTTGTTGGGAAGGAAGCCCAAACCCGGGATTCTGTGTTCCTTGAGATGCCCGGGCTTCTCCTTGTTGCCGAGTCCCGGGAGCGAGAGGTGGACGCCGGTGGTAGAGTTGTTGTTCATCTTGTCGGACGGCGGAATCGCAGTGGTGGATGAATTTCTTTCAATGGACTCAGTCCGGTGTGCGGGCGTGTGTGGTGTTAGGAATGCCGTAGGGGTAGACTGAGATGAATGTTGTGTGGATAGGTGTGTCTCAGATATCAGGCTCGTGGGCGTATTCCCAGGTGAAGAGGCTCGCGAGGGAAGCTAGATGCTGTAGGGTGTAGTGTATAGATGAGAGGAGAACAAATGGAGATGGAAGAGGAGATGGTGGTGGTGGAGGAGGAGGAGGAAGAGGAGGAGGAAGAGACGAAAGGCGGGATGCCACGAGGCACCGACACGCACGCACGCCTATAACGCAAGAGCAGAGAGAGAGAAGGAGAGAGAGAGGGACAGAGAGAGAAGTGGCAAGGACGGCTCACAATGGATGTTGTTCACGAGACGGGCAGGAAGCAAGTGTGGGAGGAACCGTTCCTGTCCCCCTTCTTTTGCTTCCTAACAGCCTCGCCTGACGAGAGTCGGAAGGAGCGACCTTGATATACACCTCATGTGCCTTCCCCTTCCATAGCTTGCCAGAGGCGCAAATGATGACCGCATGACCGCGTATCCAGCTTTCTGCAGACTCTTCAATAGGAGGTAGAAGCTTCCACCATTCCCGGGCGGGCATTCTACATCAGGCAGGATATAGCTTCCGTCTTCTCAAGCTGCAATCTTCACATGGACGGGGACGACATCTGGCCAAGTGCATAAAGTTGAGTGCGCCCCGCCACGACCGCTAGGACGATTACGAAATCTTCCTGAATTAGAAGCGCTGGAGCCCACGGCAGATCTGGCGCATGTGGGTGCATGCCGGTATCGTGGACCAGGTGAGACTTTGCACCAAGAGAGGGAGAGGGAGAAGGAGAGGAGAGGAAGAGACAGGATAACATACACCAGGTGCAGTCTCTTTGCAGACGAGAGGTTCATAGAGGTACATTTTATATCTTCATCTTCGTCAGACGTGCCATGGGAGCAAGGATGTTCCCGGCTACTCCCCGAACGCGGCCATTAAGCGCGGCCCCGCACTGGACTGGCATCTGATCGCCTCTACTACTGTACTACTAGCTACAGTACATGCGGTGAGACATCAGACACCTCCCACTCTCCTCGACATCACTACGTACGGTGAAGAGGAGTGGAGCAAATTTCTAGGTGCAAGCAGTGTGTAGAGATCGGGATTGTGTATTGAACCTGACGGGAGGTGTCTTGCGTGAGAGAAATGCACTGCTATGCCAGTTGTCTCGGTCCTGGAGCTCACGTGCGAGGTGCGAGGGACTACCAGGTATTCTTCTAGAGTTTCACACACAGGCAACCTTCAGCCCACCACTCCGCTCTCCTCTTTCATTCTTCGCACATACAGGTACAACTCTCGTTCCGCCTTCCTGTTCCTGTCTACACCCTCGCAACACCGACTCACACCACCGCCCGCTCTTCTCCGTGTTGCCCATCGCTCTCCCTCTGCTCGCTTGACTCTGTCCAGGTACAGGTACGAGGAAAGAGCGGTGCTCCTCGAGAATCAACGACACATCACAACCCGGAAGCCACCTCCCCACGCCGCCACCAGCAGCACCCTCCCCCACCACCAGTACCACCAGTACCACCACCACTACCACCAGAGAAAACCGCGCCTCACATCAGACACCTCTGCCGACGACCGAGCACTTGCGCATGACATCGTGAAGATAGCGGCGGCCCCAGGTCGCGAGCCGACCTACTCTACAACCCTTGCGACTCGCAGAGCTGTCACCGAACAGCAACCGCAACACATCTACCACCATGCGCCCTCTACGCCTCCTCCTCACGCTCATATCATGCATCATCGCCTTCTTCTTACTCGTCTTCATTGGACCTTGGCACAACGACGACGACGGTGCAGAGGATGAGCGTGGGGCCCTGCGCACATACTTCAACTGGCGGACGCCCTCCAGCTTGTTCCCTCCCAGCGCCATCATCAGCCTGACCGATGACAACTCCACCAACTTCATGGCCAGACCTGCTGCGTTTGGTCCGCTGCTCCCGGTCAAGAGCTTGAGCGGGCAGCTCTGGATTGGCAGTGGCTTCGGCAATGATCATTTAGGCCAAGGCGGCTCTGGCGTAGCCGCTGGAGGAGAGCTCGGCTGCAGTGACGTGCCGGGTTGGGAAGACGTCGGCAGCTGGACGAGCACGAAGAAGCCCGCCAGCGATGGCAAGACTCCTGTAACAGACGGCCAGGGGCCACTAGCAGGCCACACGAAACGAGACTATCTTCCTGCGCATGATGAGGATGAGGAGACACCACACGAGGAGTCGCCCTCCGAAGATGACGGCACGGACGACCATTTGCACCATCCCCTGCCCGCGTCCGATGGCATCCACGGAAATGGCAACTCCGCTGGTAGTACTAAGAAACCTACTCATGCCGACATTCAGTCACTACAGGAGAGCGCCGAGATAGCGGGCAAAGTGGTCCTGCTCAGCCGCGGTGGCTGTGGTTTCTTGGAGAAGGTCAAATGGGTGCAGAGAAGAGGCGGTATCGCGCTAATTGTGGGAGACGATCAGCGAGGGGGTCAGCTGGTGACTATGTATGCGCGAGGAGACACATCCAACGTCACAATACCCTCACTCTTCACATCGCACACCACGGCCCAGCTTCTGTCCAGCTTGATGCCGGCTGGCGGCAATACCATCGTCGAATCGAAGAAGCTCGCCACTCCTGGTGGCAGACTTGGCCAGAAATCCTCCAACAGCAAGGACTCAGAGGACAGGCCCAGCTTCACCACGACTACTGCTACGAAGAGCAAGCCTACCTTTGCGGCGAACGCGAAGAAGGCCGATCAAGCGGAAGCGAAGCTGAGCAGGCAGCATGCGGGAGAGGAGGCGCAGAGACATCACGCCGGCTGGTTCGCCTCGATTTTTGGCAGTGGCGCTGACGATGCTGACAGCAGACGTCCTCCTAGCAGTGGCAAGCCTGGCTGGATCCTGCAGAAGGAATTTGACGAAGATGATGCGGAGCACAAACAAGCTCCTCCTCGAAAGCACACAGTTACCGCGCCCTCTCACAAATTACCAGCCAACAAGCAACTGCATGATTCAGACGATGGCTTCGTCATCGGAGTGCAGGATTGGCGAGACCCTGATTTGGTAGCCGAGCAGAGAGAGCAGCATCATCATCAACACGACGGCACCTCCACCTCCACCTCCACCACTACCGCCACCTCGGCCACTGATCCCAAGACCACTCCTGTTATTGAATCATCCCTCAAGGGCGGCAGCATCACACCTGGTAGTGGTGAATATGGCAAAGCCCTTCATGAAGCACTTGACCTGGGCGATTCGAGGAAGCCAGATCCGAAGCAGGACGCGGCGGCATTGCGCATTGACGCAGAAGACGCATCTCGAAGCTGGATCAGTCGGTTGTTCAGTTCAAGTGAAGAACCTGACGCCCTACCAGAGGCTATGATGCCATTCAAGGATTTGCCCAAACATCAAGACCAAGGAATACAGCACACCAAGACTGACACGCCGCATCGCAAGCCTCAGCTTGCGAATGCCGGCGGCGCATCGCATCATGACGGCCTGTGGGTGACCTTGTCGCAAACTTCCATGTCAGCGTCGCCTTTCTTTGACACATTACTGGTGTTGGTCGTATCACCACTGGTCACACTGACTGTAGTCTACGCCCTTCTTTTACTTCGTTCACGGATACGGCGACGCCGGTGGCGCGCACCAAAATCTGTCGTCGAGCGCCTGCCCGTACGTACATATCAGACTATGCCCAGCAGCACTGCCTCGACCACTTCAATTTCCTCACAAGCGAGTGTTACCACACCACTGCTGCCAACCTCGCGGCCCATTGGCACCAGGTCAAGACCTCGAGCACGTACGGCGTCGGAGCTACCACACGGCAGCACCTCCGTCCGTTCGGATGACATGGCATCGCCCTCACTAGAGCAAGTCGAGGAGAAGCGTGCGGCTGGCCTAGCAGAATGGCGAAGACGCTATGGCGGCAAACAACGGGAATGTGTCGTCTGCTTGGAAGAGTACGTGGATGGCGTCAGCAGAGTCATGAGTCTACCTTGCGGCCACGAGTTCCACGCCGAGTGCATGTGAGTGTTTCCCATCCCCTTCCAACCTGGAATGACGTCCACTGACCTAGTATTGTGCGCCCACAACAGTACGCCCTGGCTCACGACTCGTCGTCGCACATGTCCCATCTGCAAAGGTGACGTTGTACGGTCTCTCGCTCGATCCCATGGCTCATCATCATCATCGTCATCGTCATCAACTACGCCCCCACATCAAGAGCATCACGAACCTTATCGAGATGACAATGAAGACGAAGACGACGACGACGACGACGTGCATGAACAGGCTCTCACTTTAGTGACTAATGATGATTCGGCCTCACCACAGCCTGTGAGTAGGGAAGATGAGGCTTTTGAGGACTTGGAAAGAGGTTTGCCGGATAGGAATCGGTGAGCATCTATGACACGACAGTACAGCTTGGCATGTGACGAATAATGAATGATCACAAGCGTGTCCTGTTACTGCTCTGATGGGAAAATGATGAGGCCATGCGAGTTTTTTACGCTTCTGTCTTGCATGGGTTTGGGTTGGTCTTTGTGTGATACCCCTTGCTTGTGTGCTGGTTGTTCGAGGGAAAATATTGTTACAACATACGCGCTTCGCCGGGTCCTGACAATCTGATGGTTTGCGCATGGCGGGCCATGCCCATCGCCTTCCCCTGTGTGGTGCCTCTGCCGCCTGCGGGCATGGGACGACAACGTGACGGTTGGCGTTCAAACGGCCCCCTCCATCTCCCTCTGCATACTCAGATCATTTATATTGATCGAAGTCCGTTAACAGCAGCTGAGTCGAAACCAGAGCCAGGTCGTAACCGGTCTCCATTCTTCAATGTATTCGGAAGTATATGTAAGTGCTGACTGGAGACGTCTTCTCCGTCTTGACCAGCACGTGAGTGAGGTTGGACCACACCACACACCACCTTACCTCTGTCTTGGGCTAAAGGCACCTGATCTGTGCTGCATGCGCCAGACGTTGTGGTACTCCAGAGGACATAGCTCGAGCTGCGGTCATGCACTAGCTTACCGAACTGTGGGATCCAATAGGTCTGTCTGGAGATAGATGCAGGGCTCGTGACTTTTCTGGGTACCACTCACAGTCTCACACCTCTTTCTCGCACATCATCAAAGGAAAATGTCAATCCTTCCCCTTTTGGGCCGAGTGGAGTTGAAGTGAGCCAGGTTGGTTCATAATCTACCTCCTACATCTACCGTATACCTCATCTACCAAACCAGCTAGATACGACCCACCATCACCTGACCTGACCTGACCTTGAATACGTCTTTTCTCTTGCTTGGTATCCATCAAAATTCAACTAACTTAGACGAGATCTTGCAAAACATACTCCTGTAGACTTTCTATGCGAGCGAATCACACCACGTATCTCTCTCGTTCGCGAACAGTCACAACAACGGGTTCGCATAGAAGAAAGACGGGGATGGTAGCAGTTCAGTGGTAGGGTAGTGTGGGAGTCTCGTTTGTGCATTGGTGTAGTGAGTGTTTGGGAGAGAGAGGGAGAGGGGGCTTGATGGAGAGACGAGTTTTGCCTTCTTTTCCTTTTTCCTTACCCTTACTTTCCTTTTTCCTTTCATTTCTTATTTTTTCTGCATATTATCCTTTTTCTGATTCTTCTTTTTCTTCCTCTCCTTCCTCTTCATCTTCATCTTCGCCTTTGAGAAATAGATGGCATTGGTTTGAGGGAGGATCGTAAGGAGGAGACAGAGGGGAGAGGCTATACCTAGGTAGCTATGGTTATATGGCTGTTGCGGATGATGGGTTGGTTACAAGTGTCTGAGAAATTCATGAACGGGCTAGTCGGCGTTGCGATTGCCAGCAGTCTGCTCTTCGGTAGGCACCTACCAGGTACTTAGGTAATAGCAGATGGCACTATTCTGTCCGGTGGTCAGGAACGTATGGAGAGATCTATGAATTTTGAATCTGGGATCACAAGCACCAGTGCTTATCTTCTCGCCAAATGACACAGCCCTCCATGACCGTAAAAGGACGCTTTACGCTGTCGTGTATCTATATCTCTGATGGTCTGCCGCCTATACACATGTTGGGCCTGGGTCGTTCTGGTGTCTCTGTCGTAGTAGGGGTGAGCAGTGAGTGGGTAGGCTACATAATATGTACACACGTCTTCCATCTTTCTTCATTGAGTCGCCCGCTCACCGGGGTCATTTACGTCGGCACGAACACGAGGTACCATGGAAGAGGACATTCAAGCAACATACTATTTTTCCCGTTTCATTACTGATCCATTATGCTCGTCCCCATACTGCTATTGCTACTGCTACTGCTACTGCTACTACTACTACTAGTACACACCCGGGTATCATGCAGAAAGATATTTTCGCGATATCGCCTCGCTCACATGCACACGTCTTCTTTCTCTCTTGTTCCACTCATCACCTTTTCGTGTATCCCATGCGTTAATACGACTCGTTCTGCGAGCCGCCACACCGTTATGCGTTTTGTCTTGTATTACAAAGCGCTCCGCTCGCACGCCTCTCTCGATAAAGCAAAAACGCCAAAAATAGACCACCATTTATGCACCCACCAAAACTCTTCTCCTTATTCGTATCGTACAGTTCAGTCAGTTTGACAGCTCTCTTGATTATATCTCGTGTCTATTGCTTGTCAGCCTCCATGGCTTTCACTCGTGCCAGGACTGAGGAGGACGACGAGTTGCGCTCATGTGGAGGTTTTTCCCCTACTTCTAAAGATTTCCGCGCTGGAGATGCGTCTCTGGGCGGCTGTAGCGTGGCTGTTTCAGGCTCGGTAGCAGATTCTGATGGTGCTTCATCTGCTGACTTCTCCTCCGGTTGCGCCACCTGGCCGGACGGCGCGACCGGTTCTTCATTCGCGTCCTCGAAAGGTGTAGGCGGCTGCTCAGACTCTTCAGCGCCGTCATGAGCTTGCGAGTCCACTGACACATGTCGTGCAACACCATTCTCTCGAGCAGCACTGTCGGCGGTTCCTGGTCTCGATAAGGCAGTCGTGGATATCCTGACACTAGGCGTGGATTCGCTACTAGTCTTCGGAACCACATTCTTCACTTCGCCTTCTGGAATGTCTTCCAAGCTCTGTCGTCCGCTCGCAAAGCCATGTGCAGAGCTCGGTGACGGAAGTCCGCTTCGCTGAAGAGGCTGAAAGCATGGCACAACGCCGCCGCCAAGCCTCGCCCAGAACATGCGTTCGCGAAGTCGAACACTCTCTTCCCATGCAGACTTTTGGTCATCTTCGCCATCACACTTCCAATGGCCGTCGCGCACCATGCGGAGAAAGCCAACAAAATCGCAGGTCGCTCGAAGTCGCGCCACACAGAAATCGCAAAGTGGCTTCGAAACGCTGTCTTCCTCGGACGTGCGGAAGCGATGTCTTCGCACATATTGTTCTTGTCGTTTATTTTCTCCACACAGCGTACAAGCAAAGTAGTGCTTGTTCTGCGGGTATGGCTCCACAGCTAAGGTCCCTGCAAGCAAAGACCCTAATACTGTGCGTCTGCTCAAGAAGGACAGCCCAGGCGCAAGGTCGAGTCTCAGAGTCGGCTCAATATCCTCGGTCAGTACCCGCTTGTAGAATTTACTGTCCTTGAGCGGCGGTATGCTTGCACTTGCAGCAGAGTACGCCGAGGTGGGACTGGAGTTGGCGAATGAAAAGGATCCGGGCACGTTCGGCGAAGGCGGGATGGCGTTAGATGAAGGATAGACTTGGCTGGCATTTGCTGCGTTGGCCGGACTGCTGTTGTTCCTTGAATGTGCTCCCAACCGGCGTGCTAAGAGGAGCAGATCTTGAAAGTCCTCGAAGGCTTTCGTGTCGTTTCTCAATACCGGATTGATGAGTGTCGAGTAGTGGAGTGGATGTTCGGGAGACATGTCCGCTATACTTTGCATGGAAGGCGACAATTGCAGTCCATCGAACATGGCGTGCTGTGCTGTAATGGGTGTCGAAGGCACGCTGGGATCTCGCATCACTGCCGGCTGATCGCTTTCCAGTTTCTCCATCGAGCCCTTGAGATCTGACAGTTGCTCTTGCTGTGCGGCCATGAGCAGTTCGTACTCTTGCAACTGGCTCCGAAGTTGTGCATTTCTCTTTTCCATCACTTCGGTGTCCTTGCGTGCTGCGGCCACCATGCCATTGGCCTCTTCAAAGAGCGCAGTCGTCAGGTTCTCCAGTTCACTTTCTACTTGCTTCTTCACCTTTTCTGCCTCTATCCGCGCCGCTTTCTCTGTGGTCAACTCCGTCCGTAACTTGGTGATGGTCCTGTTGACATCGGCCTGCTTGACAAGGGCTCCGCAGCTGATCAATTGCGCATGCTGCCGATTCTCTTCCTCCAGCTGTGCCACCCTCTGTCGAGCCTGATCCAGCTCATGCCGGGTCTGCTGGAGAGAGTCGTCGAGGTTCGTCTGATAATTAATCGCGTTGACGAGCTTCGTGCTCAGCATGGCGACCTCGGAACTCAGATCGGGCTGATAGGCGGGATCACTGCTGACGTTGTCCATCGTTGTCGTTGTCGTCGTGCTGCTCCCAGTGCTGGCGGTGCGCCGAACAGGCGAGGGCGTCCGAGTGTCCATGACGTGGTCCTCTCGCATGGCGGACACGGGAGTCGGCGGAGTGGCGACGGCGGCCATGTTTGTGGTGTCGTGGAAGTCGGGCGTCGAGTGCGTCTTCGTCGGCCGAGGTGCGAAGCCCAAGCGGGATCGCAACGTCGGTGTCGATGGCTGGGGTGTGACGGGTCGCTGCTGGGTGTTGATGGTGGGTCTCGTCAGAAAGGCAGGCGTGCCATGATGGCCTCCCGCGAGCGAGAGGAAGTCCAGCTTGGCGAAGCGAGGCGAAGCGAGGCGACGCGAATCGCTTCACTTCGCTTGTACCGGAGAGGGGGATGGGGGCCGCGGTAGAAGTCGCCGTGAGGAGTGTGTGTGGAGAGCGGGTGGCGGAGGTGGAGGTGGAGGTGGAGGAGGAGGAGGAGGAGATGGCGGTGGTGGTGGTGGACAGTGGTATTTGGTGGTGGACAGTGGACGAGCTGGCGGTGGTGCAGGTGGCCGGGTGGCTAGATCTACCAAGCGCGGCAGGGGGGAGTCCAGAAGCAGAGGCAGTGAAGCACCAACTCAGACCTGGCAAATGGCAATAATGGAACGCTGGTTCCCACGTGCACCCGTTCGTCTCGGTCACCGAACTCTATCGTCGCATGCTCCGCAGCTCCGGCGAGGCGTGCGGGTAGAACTAATATAACAGCAATACGAAGATGGAAACATACAGCAGCCATCGATGGACAGGAGGTATACAAGATAAGCTATGTCATGGGGCTGGCAACCTGGAAGGCCACGGAGACTCGTTTGGGGCAAGGAACGTTCATCCACACATGTGCCTGTGTGCCGTCGTCATCAAGCCTCGCTAATTACAGCTGTACTATAATTGTGAATGGCGCCAAGCATACCTAGCAAGAACAATAGCAACCTCCGGCTAAAGTATCATGTCAAACAACGAAGCCCTAGGGCATATAATACCTAAGGTACCTGACCTGATCATAACAAGATGCAACATTGCTTCTCTATTTACGCTGTCACGAGTAGATGCAAATACCTCTTCGGGAGCGAAGCATGCTTTATTGTCGCTATCTATTACAAGGACTACGATCCCTCTTATCTTACTTATAGGCCTGAATATCGATCGACTGATATATTTCATTAGAAGCGTAAGATTCCTACCAACAACGCGATTGTACTTGATCAAGGTTTTCAAAGGGCACATATAGAATTCCTAGGCAGAGTGCAATCAACGGCCGAGTGCGATCGTTTGGCTACGAGGACTGATACGCTAATTACCGATCCTATGTTTACGGGAAGGTGTATAGCTAGAACAATGCAACGAGTTCGAGAGCTGACGATCGAGGAATGGATTCGTCTGTTGTATATGCAATTGGGAAGGTCGCTGGCTCTGAATACCTATTTAATTTATCACAAGTAAGATAATGAATCGGTTGGGCCTGGCGGGGAAATATTGCGCGCACAGCATAATGTTGGATAGAGGTCGAGATCCACACTTAGCATCTCACCGCACTAGTCTCTCTGTACATGGTGAGCTGCCTAATTGAGAAAGCTGCAGCGAAATGACCCAAGAACAGTAAGCTGAGTTGAGTTGCAAATAATTGGCTGCGTAGATTTCTCGATGCAACCAAGGCAAAGATCTCTATTATATCTGGCCTCCCGGCAACCTGAGTGATGGTCGTAATTCTGAACGTCTATGACGAGACTCAGGAAGCCGCTTCGGATGTGGCGCCACTGAGTGGCCGTCACAAGCACGTCCTGTCTGCTTAGATGATGGCGAAGATGCGAGGCTCTTGACGATAGCCATCAATAATGAAAGTCTTGGGCCAGTCAGCAGGCACAGATGAGCCTCATTGAGCAGTTGAATATTGATTTCGTCACAGTCCTGGGGTAATGGGCACTGTAACAGCAGAACGATGAGGGCCTCCTCGGGTTATCTGCCCGATCGTGTGACCATTTCACCTTCTCTCATAGTATTATCGTATGCAAGCTGGAAGAGCGCCAGCAGTCCGTCTGATGTCGGCATTCCATAGTGCCTCAAAAACTTCTGAAAGAGTCCCATAGCTGCTGGTGGGTACGAGTCGCGTGGCTGACTGGGGCAGTAGTGGCCTCGCTCCAGTATTTCCGTTCTTCGCCGTGTGGTGTGCAAGAACCCATCGAGCGAGCCTTATCGAGAGCAGAGAGCAGGTTCGGTATCGTGGGCGCAAGGATACTATGTTGCTGATACTGGTAGTTTAGTCCAAATCATGAAAACTCTCCCGGCTGCCGCGGCAGTGTTGAGACTCCCATCCTCACACCGAGTCCGCTATGTGCCTATGCTCTGTTTGGCATCGATTATCTCGTGTGTTCCAATTTATTCAAGCGGAGCGAACACACATTCGCTTTCAATGTGATGCTTGGTAGAGCAGCTAGATGATAGAAGACTTAATTCGCGAAATCTTGGATCCCCATGTTGACGTTGCGAGAAATGTGGTGGTCGTGTGATATCCACTATTCTGTGATTGGCTGGCTCAGAGAGACGCTAGCTCATGTACGTGATTTGTGGTATAAAAACGAAGCTTCATCAGAATTTCCTTCACGACGCGCCAAACGATGAATTGGCTGCAATTTTTTTGGAGCAACACACACTGTTGCTTCTACTGCGCCAACGAGGCAGCGTTTACCTGCGTCTGATTCTCTCATGATTTTGCTGCACTGTACGTAACGTAGTGCACTGTGCAGGGACCTCTGAGGGCGGAATTGTTATTTCCATCTCATGAACTCCTCTTCATGGCATCTTGTGTGTTTGAAGCCATACCAGGCGGTGTTCCTCGCTCGTCCAGCCGGCGCCGGCCACTCTTCTCTCCGTCTGCCGCGCATGCCCGCGAATTGACTGAGACGGGTCGGCCTGCCGGCTTCGGCGAACCCCATCTGCTCCTTCCCCGTTCCTCTTCCCTCTCCTCACCCGTGCGGAAGGTATGATCCTCACCGTGACGCGTCGGTGATGGCTTCCCCCTCATCAGCCCCGCGCGACAGCGACTGAGGCTTAAGTAGCGGGTCGTCCCCTAATCCACTACATCGCGTCTAGATTCGGCCGGCTCTTTCAGGTTCTTGCTTACCGCATACAAGCTGTGCCGCACCGTTCCTAAGGTACATGGACTCGGCCATCCTCAATCATGCCTCGCTGAAGTCTCTTCTCGTCTCTTCCAGTCTGAGAAAAACCGTTGACTGTGTGTCCGTCGCGCGAGGAAAGCCGTTGAATGATGCTACAGGCAGTCTTGACAGTGGGGCCACGACAAAGAGAATAGGCCTCTCTCAGAGTACACACGGTGACCCGGTAATCCTATTTCTGAACAGCCAGCGCATCGCTCCAGACGAGTACTCCTTCAACGATCGCAGCCAAGAGACAAAAAAAGACAATGTAGTGCATCTTCCACGATCTCAAAGTCTAGATACCTCACCGCAGGCTAATGTAGACTTCCAGCACACTTAGCTGTCTGATGCGAGTCTCACTGATTTCCTTTTTCCCATTCTCGGCCTCGTGCTCCTCTCGCTTCATGACCTTTGACATCGGCTTTGCTACAGCCTGCTTGATTTCATATGATGAAGCCGCCTGCACGACATCTTCTGTCACCTGAGCGCCAGCACTAGCGTGCTTTTCGGCCTCCTCCTCATACTGCACATCCTCTACAGCGAACACACTCCCCGTCTTCAATCTCACGTGATACTCCGCATCTCTCTGCTGAAACCACAGCCCCAATTCCATCACCTTGCCAATCGCCTTTCCTGTTCCTTTCAACACAACTTCCTCCCTCTCCGATCCTAGTCCCTTCTTCTTCTTCTTATTCTCCACCTCCTTGGCAATTCCCACGATCTCATCTTCATCCTCCCGTCTCTCCCACCTTCGCTTCTTGTTCCGCGCATCCTTACTCAGCTGCGTCGCTGATTGTACCAGCCTCTTATCGCTTAGATGTAAAAGTTTCTCTGCGCGTTTCACTGCGGACATGAAGGGTGTCTTGGCGGATATGTAGACAATCTTCTGTTGGGAAGGACCGGAGTAGGGCGACGGAATTGCTGGGCGGAGGAGAGGACGTTTTGTGATCTGGGCATCTGAAGGGAGTGAAGGCAGTTTATGGCCGGTCTTGCTTGGGCGTTGCTTGTGCCGTTTGGTGATGCGGCCTGTGGAGACTGTGTCTGCCATGATGGTGGGGATGATATGCGCTGTGTGCGCGGCTGATGGTGTAGTTACATTGTTTGATTGTTATTAGAAGCAGCAATGGGATGAGGTCCGCTGTCATGTGAAGAAAGCTTGCAAGGCTCTTGGCAATTACTACTGTACCTTACTGTAGATCTATCGGTCTTCCGAAACCTTCACCATTTGCCACACTCCACATCACCTTGATCGTGCAGTGATTTTTCGGTAATAATGTCTGAATTTCATACTCGACTATGCCTTGCTCACAGGGCTGTCCTGATTGTTTCAATACGGGCTTCAAAGGAGCATTTTACCGCCAGCAGCAGAGTGCATCGTCATCAAATTCGTGAGTCGCTGTCCTCTGCATAGGGTAGCTGTCTGTTATGCCTCGATTTCAAGACATTCGTCTATTTCATCATTCGCGCCGATAAGGGTGCGGGTAGCGCTGATATAGGTGAAAGCCTAAACCTTGCCCTGGCGCACTGGTCTGAGTTGTACGAGTAGGCAAAGAGAGATTAACAACTAGATCACTGGAGTATTCTCTTCATCAGTCCCCATATTTCCCAACCAAGTCCTTCATAATACTCATAGCACCACTCCTATACCCGCCACCGAACATGGCATGATGATTCAAATGATGATACAGCTCATACAACTTGACCCGATCCGGGTACTCCGCCACAGGTTCCGTCTTCGGCACCATTTCATGATACTCTTTCAGGAAAGTGCCGCCAAACCCACCAAACATATTCATGATACCCAGCTCGAACTCGGAATGTGCATAACAGGCTGAAGAGTCGTAGACTACAGCTTCAGGAGAAGACATGCTCGGCAACTTTCCCGTCGATGTGTTTCCCGACCAGAGATCTCCATGGACCACAACTGGAGTGATACCTTTCCCTTGATTGAGATGGTCGTCCCCCAACAAACGTGGTATGACCTTGTCGCACAGTCGCTCTCCCAGATTCTCAAGATCGTGGTCTTTGCCGTTGCGTTGACGAGAGCGCGCGATGATAGCTCTCATCCGGCTGTCGGCGTAGAAGTCCGCCCACGAGGAGGAGTAAGTATTGTCCTGGGGAGTGTCACCACAACACGTCGTCACCGGGAATCCGAACTGTGGTTTCTCGTACCCCGCTGGAGGAGGTGCGGGTGTAGTATGTAGTTTGGCCAATTTCTGCGCCAGAGATGGACCGGAAGGGGTATGCTTGCCAGCAGGGGATAAGTCGAGGAAGTCTGTTACTAGAAAGTAGGTGTCTTGTGAATCGGAAAATGGGCCACAGCCGAAGGATTGGGGACAGAAAGAGGGCACGGCATTGTGTATGGCGTTGAGAGATGCGTGCTCGCCTTGGAACATGGTCTGGGCATCGCGGCCTTTGCCGGATTCCATGAAGAATGATTTGGTGGTGCCGTCGGGCAGAGTGGCTGTGATCTTGGAGGTTTTGGAGAAGGAGCTGCCGCCATGGCTGGATGTGGTGACTTGGTCGGGGGAGAGGTGTAGCAGGGAGAGGAGTGCGGAGTCGAGTGTCATCTTTACTTTGAATGAGTGAGGTGGGAGAATAGGGCATATAATGTTCGTGCCGATTTTGCTTCTATCGAGTTGAAGGTACACCCGACATCAGTCAGTCAACTGTCAGGGTATTCGTTACCAGGTACCAGTTCGATGCTTCTGCTGTTCTGTATGGGAATTTATGTTCACAGACTCCACAGTAACGGCGGCTTCCACCAATCAACGAACTCGACGTCTCCACGGAAGATCTTTCCGTGATGTCAACAATCCATACCTGCAGGTGACTTGCCAGACTCGATTCGCTGGCGGGTTATGCCATTATGGTGTGTTATGCCATGCGATGTCGTGTTATACGGTGTTATGTCGTGTTATACTGCGTGCTATGTCGATTGTCGCGTCCGGTCGTGTCGTTTTGCCGACAAGCCCCTGCTCACTTTCTTCACGCCTCGCCTCGTCTACCACTCTGCATACATTATCCTGTCCCACCGCCCACTACGACATTTCACTTCACCTCCATGCATCGGATAGACCATCGCTTGCTGTTTTTCTAGAGAGGGTGCATGCTGAACCTACGCGCTTGTCGCGCACATTTCTAACTACAAAATGTCGGAACGGGTCACGCGTTCCCAGACGGGCAAGACGTATGTATTCCCACTCTCCCGAAATGCGCCGATTCCATCGAGTCTGTCGCGCGTGATGCTCGTTGGTTGTCAGCGTTGTATGCGTCTCATTCTGCATTGTTCTTGCTCTTAGTCCAGTATGAATGCTCGGTCGTGCTGACAGCGCCTTCTTCTCTTCCAGTCCGCGCAAACCGATCCCCAATGGCTTCGTTGAGACTCCTGGAGCACGCCGACGAACAGCACGAAAGTCGGCGGGCGTCTCTAGCGGCGAACCATCTCCCTCGCCCACCGAAGACCTGAGCGCCTCCGCCGAGCTCAAGGCGCCCATCACCAGCAATGGTAGCAACGGCAGCACAGCGAAGGCGGCGAATGGACAGCACGCACATCCTCAACAGCCTGGGCATGGCAGCAACGGTCAGGGCCAGGGCAAAATCATCGACGGATGGCTGGTGGGCAGTGATCCCAGGATTGACCACAACCCGCACTTTGACTTTGGAGGCACGCTGGGAGTGTCGGCCATGATGATCGGCTTCCCTCTGCTCATGTGGTACATGTGGATTGGGGCCACCTACTACGACGGCAAGTTTCCCTCGGAGCCCAGCATGACCTGGAAGGCATTCGGCAAGCACCTGTTCAACTTGGCCTACACAGGCGCTTTCCCTCATGCGAAAGCCTGGGCCATCTACTGGACGTTCTTTGTCTTCGAGGGCATTCTGTACCTGGTCATGCCCGGCGTCTACTCCACGGGAAAGCCGCTGCCTCACGAGAACGGCAAGCAGCTCCGATACTGGTGCTCCGGTGTCTGGTCCTTCTACACCTCCATTGCTGTAGCTCTGCTCCTTCACTACACCGGTCTGTTCAAGATGTACACCCTCATCGACGAGTTTGGCCCTCTGATGAGCGTCGCCATCTTTACTGGCTATATCGTCGCCATCGTGGCTTACGTGTCGGCCCACATTCGTGGTGCTACTCACCGCATGACGGGCTACCACATTTACGACTTCTTCATGGGAGCCGAGCTTAATCCTCGCATGTTCGAATGGCTCGACTTCAAGATGTTTTTCGAAGTCCGTCTTCCCTGGTTCATCCTCTTCTTCATCTCCCTCAGCGCCGCCTTCCGCCAAATCGATTTGTACGGCTACGTCACTGGAGAAGTCGCCTTCTTGGTCATGGCCCACTGGCTATACGCCAATGCCTGCTGCAAGGGCGAGGAGATGATTGTCACCACCTGGGACATGTACTACGAGAAATGGGGGTTCATGCTCATTTTCTGGAACTTGGCTGGTGTCCCTCTCAGCTACTGCCATTGCACCATCTTCCTCGCCAATCACGACCCCAGCGAGTATCGATGGAGTAAGCCTGTCCTCGTCTTCCTCTACGTCACCTACCTATTTGCCTACTGGGTGTGGGACACTGGCAATTCACAAAAGAACATGTTCCGCGCTGAAGAGCGTGGAGTGGCTGTCTACCGAAAGACATTCCCACAGCTCCCATGGAAGGCTGTCAAGAACCCCAAAGTCATCCGGACCGAGTCTGGTGACTCGCTCATGATCGACGGTTGGTTCAAGTACGCCCGAAAGATCAACTACACCGCCGACTTTTACTTCGCCTTCTGCTGGGGTTTGATCACTGGATTCAATAGTCCTTTCCCATGGTTCTATCCCATCTTCTTCGCTCTCATGATTGTGCATCGTGCATACAGAGACATCCAAAGATGTAAAGAGAAGTATGGTGCTGCTTGGGACGAGTACGAGAAGATAACACCTTACTTGTTCATTCCCGTGAGTACATATACCGTTTCAAGTTTGTGGAACTCGAGGCCTTGCTAACAAATTGTACAGTACGTCATCTAGATCTTCAGCGCTGCTCTCGAACATGTATTGATAAGCTGCGGTCGACGCCAATTGTACAAGCATGTACCAATGAAAAGCGGTAGGGCCAAGGGAACGGGGTCGAAACCGACGAGGGGAATTTCAGCCATGGTGTATGAGGCATTATTTCTTCATCTTGTTGCCTTTTGTGTAACCTTCGAGCTTGCGAACGAGAAAACTATGCATGTTCTCCCGATGTGTTGTTGCAGAACGTGCTCGTTCTCGGTCGCGAATCGGGATGTTTTGTTGCAGTGCATGAGGCATAATTGAGAATCATGTACGCTTAAGCAGTCTGCCCTTTCAAGAATACCTTTGATCTTCTTCCGAAATATGGTCTTGATTTACGCTACTTCGAGCGGGCCCGAGCGTGCTCAAGGTGGTGAAATACAGCATCAGAGACGGAGGAATAGCACCGCGATCGGAGCACTGCGTTCCGTCTCTCTCGCATCCGCCAAAACTGTGCATACCTGGAGCCTTACTAAGGTACCTCCTATCAGCATAGACTGCAGGTATGATGTATCCATGGATGCAGCGGCAATAACAAATTTGCTCAAGCCTTGGCGTTGAATGCGGAACTTTCATTACATAATGGTTGCGATAACACCCAGCAAGATTCGAGGCTTCCCGGTCCCAACTGGATTCATCAGTCCAGGATATCATATAAATCATTTACGAATGGCTTCAAGTGATCATCCAGCTTATTTTCGATGAGTTCAATCATACGTCCAGGCATCCCTTGGACATACCAGTACCGCTCTTCGAAGCGCTTGACCAGCACGCAGAAGTGAGCCAGGATAATGAGTGCCGGACCATCGTTGATTTCCAGGAGGTGTATATAGTGGTCACTCACAGTTCGCGTCCACGACTCGAATCCGTTCCAGATGGCTGCTACCATGTCGCCGCGCGGCTCGAGCGGGGGATGAGCGGACACCGGGGGCGCCTTTGCCGAGTAGGCCCGAGCATAAGCTGCAATCAGTGCCGTGCACGCCTCGAAAGAAGCCTGGACATCCTTCATGTTGGCTGGATCTGGTTTGCCTAGGACTTGTCCTAACCGCTGTGGTAGCTGGTCGAGTCGGTCCAGCATGAGAGAAGGAATTTTCGCCACGTTCTCCGCGTCTTTGCTGCGAGCTGCTTCATCGTCCAATCTCGCGATGCCTTCTAGCTGTTGCAAAGATAACTTGAACTCGCAGTCGTGTGGAAGGAAAGCTTGTAGTGAGATCAATTGTTCCACGCTACCTCGGATGAGATACATGAATTCGGTAATCCAATTCACTTTGTAGGCATCGTCTATGTCTCGGGTACAGCGCTGAATGGCGATCAGACGTGAGTATGCAATCAGAGCCACGGCATTGGAGACATCAGGACGTCGCGTCAGTTCTCGAAAGTCCGTCAAACTAGCTGCCTGATAGCGAACAGAAGCGGCATGATGATAAGCCGACTGAGCAGGATCGGGAGTGACTCTAGCCATGTGGAAAGCAGCCAGGCCAAGCAGCCCTGACATGAGAAATGGATGTTTCAACGCTTCTTGGGGGATGCCAGCCGTCCAGAACCAGGTCGATTCACGATCATTTCTCGGCAAACTAAGGGCTGTATGCTCTTTGTAGTACAACAAATATCGCAATGAGTCCATGTCCAGTGTCAGAGGCGGCTCTACGGGCGAGGAGGTGGAGTCGATATTGGTCCGCGGGGTTGCTGGGGAATCATTGCTTGCAGGACTGCTCGTAATGCTCACAGGGCCATTGACAGGCCCTGAGACTTCGAAGTATCGTATCTTGTTGCCGCGAAAGAAGGTCTGGAGCCAAGCGGGTCGAGTGATGACATTCTTTGATTCTCGCTCGCCATGAACTTCGGACCAGTGCTGAGACATGCGCTTCTCACTTGCGCAAATGTGCTGACATCCCTTATGCAAGCACCGGAGGCCTTTGTAGATCTGGAGCTCAGGCACCGGGTTGGACATGGGAGCGGGATCCACGACGTCGGCAGGATCGGTGAGCTTCAGGTGGACCAGCTGAGAGATCAGTTTACGTCTCTCGCTGCGATAGATCTGGTGCTTGAGCAGGTGGCTCGCCAATGCGCTGGGCTGGATGGCGAAGCTGCACGGTTTGCAGATGATGACTCCATACTCCTCGTAGTGCTTGAGCAGATCGGCGGAGTTCTGCGGAGGCGGCGCAACGTCGCCATTGGTATTGGGCGCCATAACTGGCCTTCTGAAGGTGTTGTTGATGATGTTCCCGCCGCCGCCAGATAGGGGGTGGTGGTGGTGGTGGGACAGGCAGGATCCGGGTAGCGAATAATGGCTGTACTGTAGGTATCATTCCTCCTCACTCACACTCTGTCTCACTCATACTCTCACCAAGCGGCCGACAGCTTGGGACTGCTACTCCCTTTTCTGGTGGTGCCAACACACTCTGGTGCATGTATGAACAACATGGCTGGCAACAGTCATCTCCGCATGGGATTTGGAGATGCTTGGCGTTGCATAAGAACCAACGTTGGTGGTGGCGATGATGTCCTCGGAAGAAGGCAAGTTCACGGAGCCGAAGACATATCCGTGTTGTTTACACGGGCACACCCGCAAGTAGATATTCGCTAGCTTACACCCAATTGAACTAAACGCGTCTTATACAGCTGTGCTCAGGAGTACCTACGCCGTGCACTGACATCACCGCAGGAGCTCTAAAATAGGTAAGGTGCGTTGCAGAACCTACCTGTACCTTACCGTTTACGGTAGAATCTACCTCAAGGTACCTAAGCCTGGTAAGGTACATCATACATGTATCTTCGCTCTTGAGCTTCCTTCTGCTCAACAACAACACCACCACCACCACCACCACCATCACCACCACAACAACGATAACATCCGCCTGCACATGGCAGACACGACAGATCCCCTGGCTGTGCTGCCTGCAGAAATCGTCCTGCGCATCCTCGACTTCACTGCGCCCGCCGCACTGGCCGCTCTCACACGAGTGAATTGGTCTTGGCACTATTTCATCGACCAAGACCACCGAGAGGCGATATATGCCACCAAGACGGAACACCCGCCCGCCGCCAGAGATTTCGCCTTTCTCGAGAATAGCCAGAGCTTCGCCAAGTACTACGGCGACGTGGCGTCATGGAAAGATCTCTGCAAACGCCAGACGCTGCTCGGCCGCCAGTGGCAACGCTCGGCCCCTGTGGTCAGCGAGTCCATCTTCCAGGTGGGAATTGATGCCATCTGGCGCTTCAAACCAGACTTCCAACGTCGTCTCGTTCTGTCGACGTCGCAAGCCGGAGGCCTTTGCGTGACGGATATGGACGACGGGGAAAGGCTTTTTTCCCTCCCGCGGGAAGTCGTCCGGCCGTTTGCCCATCTCGAGTACCAGGATGGCACAGCTGTGTTCGATCGCGAAGGAAATGCCGTGGAAGTCTGGCGTGTTGATGACACTCTGGAGGCGCGTGGAACGCTCAAGATGGTCGCTGTCTTGCCTCATGAGAAGATCACGCGCGGATTTCAGCTCTCTTTCGACACCCTTTGCGTCGTCTCTCTGCAAGGGCAGGGCTTTGTGTACGAGAACATGCTTCACGGCGAACCTCAACTGAAAACACGAATGGCGATTGATGAGGGCGCCACTGGCCACTTACACCAGTGTGCCGATGCTGTGGCATGGTCGCAAGGACCGCATGGCTACCACTTTTATGACAAATCTTCAGGCCAGTGTTTAGGTGTTCTACACCCGAACCAATGCAGCACCGAGAACTTCTTCCACATTGCGCATGCTGAGGCACAGGGGATGTCAGATCAAGAACTTCTGGCTACTGCTGCGACTGAGGCCAGTGCCATCCGTGGCTTTCCGCCACGGAAGGATCGGACGTTATCTGTTCACGTGCAAGCTGGCCCACGTACTACGGGAGAACCCCTCTCCATAGATGATGATGAGTGGGGTGCAGGTATGTTTGATGGCGACCTCTTTGTTGGCATATCTCGTGGCGGCCGCGTCTTCGTCTGCTCGAATTGGCGCAAAGCACTCCAAGACCGTGCCTCCTTCGATGCATCTACTTCCGTCGTGGAATGTGATTCCGATGGCTCTACTTTTGATTTAGGCGGCTGGCTCTCCGTGAACAATCACCGAGTCATGTTCGAGATTGAGGAGCGCATCTATGTCCTGGGACTAGATGATGATGACCGTGTGGTGCCTGCCCCTCAGCCATCACGACCTTCCTTCCACTTCGCTTCCAGCTTGTCTCCTCAGCTGGCCGTACCCGTTTCATTCATGGCACTGTACGAAGACTGCATCATGACAACTTTTACGACTCTCGCACTACGCGACAGGACGATTTTCCCGCTAGCCGAGACGATACGAGGTTTCCTCCCGACCAAGCTGATCCGTGTCTTGAGTCTTGCTCCCAGACTTGACGGTGACAAGACGATGAATGAGGGAGCGGCACCCCCACCTGCGGAGAGCAATCCCGAAAGCTACGAGAGCATGCCTGGACCAGATTTGTCTCTGTTTGTGCAGATGCTAGCTGATGAGGCCGAGGACGATGAAGGCTATGTCGATGCCGCCACAGATCTGATGGGCGAAACCGCGGAATGGCAAGACCTGGAGGAGCTCGATTAACGGCTGCCCTATGAATACCCATTCATAGCGAGGCTCTCTGCAGAGGTGAATGTGAATCCGAGCATATTGTAGGACAGCACTGCTGATCGTGAGGAGGAGGCCGCTCGACTCAGCTGCGATGGATCTGAGAGGCGGCACTACATATGTATGGCAGGCTTTGTCAAAGAAGTCCATCAAACGTGTGGACGAATATTCAGTTGACGGCTGCATGCATGCTGGTGGGATCAGATAGTGGAGCAATTGAATTCGTTGCGAGACTCTACCACTGCCTCGCTGGCGTGAAGAGTGCACGATGTTTGCCTGCGCAGTCGGAGATTCCTCGCGCTCGATGCACCGTATCGTATACGGGCAGAACTAGGCTACTTTTGTGGCGTGTGTATACAAGATAGATCAGTGTCACTGTCAACTACCTACTCTCATACTGTTCATAGAGTCGTTCAAAAAGGTTAGCCTCGGTCCAACCTGGTTCCCCGCCTCTTTACCTTCTACTCCTCTCCACTAACTCCTATTTACCAGGAGGTATGGAGTACTACAGGGTGTCGAACGTGTATGGGCCCCTCCCAATTGTCGCTGCAATCCATGCGCTATACCGACTCCCTCCCCTATACATTGTATACAGCAGCAGCTCTCAGGATTCAGGGGTCAGATGCTTCTACCACTGCTATACCGTCTTTACCAGCTCACGTGGCACCCGCTACCATAATGCCGCCGGCAAACCTACCAACGATCGAGCTTATTGTTATATCCGTGGCAGTACCTCACACATTATTCACGACTCGCTTGCGCAAACATATACCATGGGTGTTGCACGCCCGCCATCGACATTTATTACTAAAGCTCCACCACACTCCCTCCAGCTGACAGAGGCACTACGAACATCATGGCAGCCAGGCCTTCCAGAATGGTGTCCAAAGCAAACGAGTCTGTACGCCTCACTCCTCCTCCTCCTCACTCTCGCCCACGCTGTGCATCTCTTCGAGCAATATCGAAACTCGCGTCTCCAATCACATCCCGATTGTCCTTGCTTCGACCCCGTCATACGAATCTAACTTCATTTCGACAGTATGCCTCCATGACATTGTCCAGAGCCATTGTGGCATCAGAGCCGTTGGCTGAGCAGCACCATGGTGGTGATAATTGGAGCATGCAGGATATCAGAGTGCCTTCCGATCTCCAGGATGGCGAAATTTTGGTCGAAATGGTTGCCACTGGCATTTGCCACACAGATCTCTCGCTCACCTCGCCAAACATGGGCCAAACATTTCCCATGGTACCTGGTCACGAGGGATCGGGCTACGTACGAGCCGTAGGTCCTAACGTGACCAAACCTGTCTCACCGGGCGATCCTGTCCTCTTGTCGTTCGATTCCTGCACAAAATGCGAAAGCTGCCGAGCAAAGCGCCCAGCGTATTGTGACACTTTCGCGCCCATGAACCTCCTGGGAGAGTCAGACGTATTCAAAGATGGGAAGGACGGCTCCAGTGCCGTTGGAGGCAAGTTCTTTGGGCATTCGAGCTTTGCAAAATTGAGTGTCGTGAAAGAGACGACAGTTCTTCCTGCTAAAGACCTCATCCGAAACGAAGACGATCTCAAGTTGTTTGCTCCTTTGGGCTGTGGAATACAGACTGGAGCCGGGTCAATCTTGAATCTGGTGAAGCCTGGGGCTGACGACGTCGTCATGGTCCTTGGGCTCGGAGGAGTCGGTCTGAGCGCGGTCATGGTACGTGTATACATACTGGAAGTAGATCTGCAATGCAATCGACGACGCTGACGTTCCTTAGGGGGCCCGCATCGCTGGCTGCAGAAGAATCGTGGCCGTTGACAAGGTACAGTCGAGGATCGATCTGGCGAAGGAAGTCTTCGGTGCCACGCATGGTCTCAACACCACGGGCCTCGCAGATCTTACAGCAGCGATGCGTGAGGTCTCTGGTGGACGTGGTCCATCCGTCGTCATTGAAACCACGGGATTTCCGCCGGTGCTGGAAGCGGCTTTCCATGCTGTTGACACTAAGGGCTCTTTCGTACAGGTTGGAGGACCTGCGGATCCCAGCTATAGGATGTCGACAGACCTTGTGGATATGCTCTTTCGTGGTATCAAGCTGTTCGGATGCGTTGAGGGCGACAGTGTCCCAGAAGACTTTATTCCGCAGCTCATCGAGCATTATCGGGCCGGCAAGCTGCCTGTTGACAAGATGGTGAAGTACTACCCTGCTGAGGACTTCAAAGTGGCTTTACTCGTGAGTTCATTTCCCACAATGTGTAGCTCAGCTGACGACCGTCTTAGGACATGCATACTGGAAAGACCATTAAACCGATCCTGGTATGGTGAAGACATTACTGTGCCATGAAAGCGATAGGTTTGGACGGAACATTTGATTCAAATTACAAGATACTTGGAGGCGAGGAATAGTCTGTATATCATAGGCCCTTGAGTATAGGAATATGCTCTTGACAACACTGAAACTGCTCATCGCCTCCATCGCCAAGCTGCCTGCCATCCCTCGTAATTGTCTTGTGTGTCCCGGCTAATGTTCCGTTTGCAGAATGGGCTCGATCAGTGTCACTTAATGGAGATGTGTCCAGAAGACTCACAGATGAGCTTGGTGGCCGCATGCACCGGCCGCTGCTCGCGGGGAACCAGCTCTCCGAGGCTGCTGGAGCAAGTCAACGATAGACGTCTCCGAGGTCTTTTGAACTGCGTCTCGGGAGAGGGAAAGCAACATCGCGCGCCAATGGACTTGATCCTGCCACCATTTTTGCGCCCATCTCTGCAAGTGCTCGGGCCTGACCTTGTCCTGCGCCCAGAGGGCGGCGTTCATGGCACCAACGATAGGATCATGGGAGAGTGGCGTCTCCGTTTCTTCCCACGTAATGAGATATCCATGGCAGCGCTTGCGGATAATCCAATGGAGCAATTCCCGGCGGTGTTTCATCACGCGCGCCCAGAAGTGGACATCTGACATGCTGTATAGCCGCGGACCCTCGTCTTCCAGCAGACTCATCATCCCCTCGCCTAGCAGCTCGCCCGGCTCTTCGCGTTGGGCACGCTCCTGACAGAATGCATCGTACGGTTTTTGTTGGACGCCGCCTGCCTGAGCAAGCACACGGGTATGGCTTGAAGCTCCCACCGCCAGCTGGACCATCATGAGCCAATCTTCATTGTACATGTTGAGAGGAAAAAAGGACATGTGGTTGGTCACGCGGAGCAGGATTGCCGAACCGCTTATGAAGACGTCCTGTCTGAGGCCGACCAGGGGCCGCGCATGTCCCACGACACCGTTGTCAGCCATGCAAATGGATGGCCAACTGATTGCCTGAAGATCCGAGTCGGCTCGCATGGCTCGCATTGCGTGCGCCAAGTGTGCTGCCGACAACGTTCTCCGCCCATCGGTGTAAGGAGTAATGTCATCGTCCACGAAGAAGACATACTCCCACCCGAGCCGCACTGCAAGCATGACGCCGAGCGTGTGCTTCCAACCGAGATCGCTGCTCTGGTGAGCCAACGTGAGTTCGTCTTTGGCCGACTCCAGATCTGGTTGCCACTTGCAGTAGTCACGCAAGTTAGCACACACACACACACACATATATATATTCGAGGAACCAAGTAGAACGCACCACCGCGCCGTACGTACAGATGAGTGCACGTGGTGCATGTCGACACGAACGAGGGAGGCCTTGTCGCCAAGCTGGTCGCTGACGCTGTGGTAGTCGGCGCTGCAGGCTGCATGGCTCTGGAGGGTAATCAATGGGCATTCGTGACTGGAGGCGAGAGATGCCAGAAAGAGCAGGCCATTCCTGCTGCGATTGAATTCAGAAGCAGTCGGAATGACAATGCCGCCTCTGCCACCCAGGAGTGGTCCCCATGCCGACAATACAGAGCCCTCGGGTGGAGGCGCTGGCCTGTCGGCGTCGTAAAGGCTCGACAAAAGGCTGGAGTGGCTCGGTCGGTACTGTGCGGGCAGATCCTCGCTGAAATCCGGGTGTGCTTCCAGAGAAGCATTACGCTTGGAAGCGTCGAGTGCCACCTCCTAGTCGGCGTCCGTAGTGACTGAGGATGTGGGCTCAACGATGGTGTGGGCCATAAAGGGTCTTAGGTCCGGCGAATGGTACAGTGGTGGTCGAAGGATACATGTACCTGGTATGTGGCGGAGGTATCGACTGTGCGTGGCGTGGGAGAAAGGACGATTTATGGACACATCGTCGCTCCCTTGACTGGCAGCATCTTTCCTGCTCGCTTGACCATTCCCTGTCAGGCACCAGAATTGGCACCTCCACACAGCAATGACGATGGTTGGGCATGTCTCTTGTATTCTCTCTCTTTGTGTCGCCCGATGGAGGGACTACGTTGGTTCGGAAGTGCGAAGAAAGTTCCGCAAACCTGTTCGACTTCTTCTTTCACTGTTAGGTAGGTAATCAGCATCTGAAAAGACAAAGTCAAAGAGAGGTCCTACTTAAGGGGGAGAGCGTCTGGGTAACGGAAATAGGTTCTAACAGTACATTCTAGTCTGCATATTGCGATAACGAAGTAACCGTGCCATGCTACGTACGCAAATCCAATAAGATAGAATTACGACAACATACCCAAATCAGTAGTAGAAAGCGATATTCTGTCTCTTAGAGTGTATCTTCTAATATACCGCTATCTCTATATCGAAATTCAAAGTGTTGTGTATCTTCTAATATACCGCTATCTCTATATCGAAATTCAAAGTGTTGATGTTGCTGTCGCTGTCGCGCTGTTTATTAATCGAAGCAAACAATATTACGTCAGTACGTAAGTACCTAGAGCCTTAATTGACTATCTATATCAGCGTTACCGCTACCTCCTAGCAATACCTATACGAGCATATTTCGACATAGAGACAATAGTATATTATAATTCAATCTCTAATAGACGGAATGCCGCCTTTTACTACTAATTTGGGTATGTTTTCGTAATTCTATCTCTCGGGGCCTAGGTTAGGGCATAGCACGGTTACTTCGTTATAACAGTAAGCTAGTCTATAATGCTAGACACGAGAAATTCTATAACTTAGTAAAGAAATACGCTAAATAACCGCGCTATTAGTTAGCCTAGCAAACAGAAGCGATAGAAAGATATACGAGCTATCGTACAACTTCGAGAGCGTTTATCGCCTAAGGCGATAGAGAGAAAAAACAGGATTTTAATTAGTACGGAACGACCTCCGAGCCTTCCGAAGTATAGTATAGATTAGGTAAAGGAAGGAGTAGAGGCCTACTAAATTAGAGATAGAGTATATATAATAGCTATAGCTATCCCTTAAAAGCGTACGTTCTAATTAGTATATCCTATATAGAAGGGCGTGCTAAATCTAATATATCCTATAGGCCTGCCCGTTAGTAGTATAAAATATATACTGATCTTAATTTTCGTATATATATCTCTATCTCTATCTCTATCTCTATCTCTATCTCTATCTCCTCGTCCTCGTTCTTATTTTTTTCTTCTCTTCTCTTTAGTTCCTCTCTTCTCTTTAGTTCCTCTCTTCTCTTTAGTTCCTCTCTTCTCTTTAGTTCTTATCTTAATCTTGTTCTTCCCTTCTTCTTGTTCTTCTCTTCTTAATTTTAGGCAAGGTAGCCTATAGGGATAGACAGGTAGGCAGGCAGGTAGGTAGGCAGGCAGGCAGGCAGGCAGGCTAGTAGGTAGGTAGGTACCTAAGGAAGGTAGGAAAGTAGATATATACGTATCCGCCTTTTTTTAACGTCTAAGCTATTAGGCCTAACTTATTTGATAACTTTTAGGTATACTCCGGATATAGTAGCAACTACTAGAACTACTATCTTATAATGAGTACTATAGTACTTGTATATAGCGATCGTACGCTATTAGTACTAATATCTTAGTACAACCCTCTACTTATAGAGTTACTATTAGAGTATACTAATCTTACTAACCGGAATACGACACTACTAGATAAGATAGCTAAACTCGATTATATAGTACTAGCTTACTATAATAGTAAGGCTTAGAGGCCAATTTAAGAACAACCTAGACGTCGAGTTACTAATAGTAGTATATTTAGTATAACTATACTAAGGGGTCTTAAAGGCCAATTTAAGAACAACCTAGACGTCGAGTTACTAATAGTAGTATATTTAGTATAACTATACTAAGGGGTATAGATATAGTAAGTATAATTGCCTAGCTACTAAATAGGTATATATATATACCTTTGTATAAGTATAAAGGCAAGATATATACAATAGTTCTAGTACTATAGTAGAGCGTCTAGTAATAGCAATATTATAAGCAATACTATAAGCAATAATATAAGCAATACTAGTAGAGGCTCCGACTACGAGTATACTAGCTATTATAACAAACTATTAACTAGCGTAGCTACTAGAAGAATAAGCGGCTATATTAGCGTAGATTGTTACTCTTGCTAACGGTTGTATACTTCCTTCCCTCCCTCCTATAAGATGTGTAAGAGCTAGAGGCTACTATTCGGTTACTAAAAATTAAATTACTAAAGTTAATAGCTACCCTCTAGTCTATAGTAAGCTAATACTAGAAATAGTAGCGAAACGTATAGTATAGAGCAGTTTTGTTGTTGTCGTCGCTACGAAATCGTCGACCCCTAAGGGGATAAGTATGCCTACTGTTTTTACCTGGTTTACTTCGACTTCTGTAGGCGTAGAAGCAATTGTATCTCCTTAGAGTATTCTATAAGACATTTTCTACAAAAGAGTAGTCCTCTTACTCGAACGATTTCTAGATAGCTCTATCTCTAGATAAGTATGTACCAATTCTCAATCTGTAATTTGCTAACCCTTTCTCTTTACATTGGACTTAAACTTGTTTAATAGTATACCAAAAAAGTTATTTATATATTATTTATATTATATATAATATAGATCTGTACGTCCTTCGAGGATAGCCCTAATCCTAGTATTTTGAATACTATTTAAGGTAATCTTTAGTCTGCCGACTCTATATTCTTAAACTATAACTAGCAAGTTACATATATTATTTACTTTGTTCTATAGTCCCCTATAAGCTGCTAGCTATATGTTTTCGTAGTCTAAGCGAAGTACTTACTAAAAACCTTAGCAACTAACCTGCTCTTTTCCTTAATATTCTTACTATATAGGTCTCTTTTAGTTCTATAGACCTGTCTACCTTTAATAGCAGTTCTTCCTAGCGGTAGAGTTTTAGAGAACATCAAATTTAGAGTTCTATAATTAATTTCAGTATGTTTAACTGTACTTCAACTATAGTACTATCCTTATTCTTCTTACTACTGTTTTCTATCTATATAAAGCATTATTTCCAACTATAACTACTAATATACTTTGGACTAGCGGTTTTTAATATAAACATAATTCGCTAAGGCTTAGGTATCGTATAGCGCTCGGTATTAATAGTCTTCTGTACGTTCTCTATTATACGGCTTATAGTCTACATTAGTTGCTACTAGGTAAGCCTAAAACGTTAGGCTAAGAAACAGGATTCTAGACAAAACTCTTTAAACCTCTAGAAATATCGATAGGGCCCTTCCTAGAGTATTCTAACTTAAAAAAACGCCCGAAAGCTAATGCACGATAATAGTATTTCAATACTCAATTTCTATTAAATTCAATTATATCTGTACGAGACTGTACTATACAAATTCTAAGTACGCCTTAGTCGTCCCGCATGTAGCTCTAGAGCGAGTAAGACGTCGTACATTGTTCTACCTTCGCTCAAGATAAGTCTCTGTGCCTAGTACGTTTAGGGGACCTACGATATTAGTCTAAGTACTGCGGCTATTCGGCTTGTTTGTGCCTCAGATAGTAAGCCGTACATTGTTTATACCTTTTACACCTCGGACCTCTGTTACCTATACCCTTACGCTTACAGAACTATTATATAATATCCCTATACACGTACTAAGTCTATAGTATATAAGAAGAGCTAGTAGCCTCTCTAGATAGGATATTTCTATACTATATACTCCTATATAGAGTAGTATTTCTAAATCTTCTAATAAAGTTACCTTCTCTAAGATGAAGCCTATAATTCTTACCTATAGCCTTCCTATCAAACTTTATAAAGTATTTTACTAGAAATAAGATTACTCTCTAGGTTCCTTATAATAGAAACTCTTTTTTGAACCTAACTAAGATCAGCTAGTTTAGATATAAGTCTTATAAGTATAACAAGAGGCTTCCTAATACTCACTAGTATATTAGATTTTAGTACCTACTCTAAAGGGGGTATTTCAACTAATCTAGCTAGAAATAGGTCTTAAGGAATAAACTCTAGCTTAATTCTATTAAGTAATATTCTTCTAGTCTAAGAAGAGCTGTTGTTATAATAGAACTTATAGAAATATGTGCCTAGAATTTCTATCCCTATCTAGAAGATTAGAAAGAGAGTCTATAAACTTGAGAAACGCCTTAAGAAAGGCCTAATATTATTGAAAGGTGCCTCTATAATATTAGGAGCAGATTTACCTCCCTCAACTATAATCTAAGCTTTAGATTATACAAGTAGTGAAAGAGGTCTAATATTACATCCTAAACTAAGATAGTAGTAGGCCTACCCTATTATTCTAGAGCCCTAAGAAACTATAACTATCGATATACACTAATACCCCGCTCAATTTAGAGCTAGAACTAAGAAGAGAGTTATACTGTTGGTTAAATCTAGGAGGAAGAGCAATACTAATAATAGCTCTACTAGAAAGATATACAAGCTAGTAGCTATAGCTAGGATAATAACCTTAGCCTATATTAAGAGCTAAGTTAAAGATAGTGGACTATATAGAGACTCTACTACTATACAGTAAATACTAAATAGATATAACACTACGTTACAGGAAGAAGCTACTTACAAGTAATAGAAATCCCTTTATAACTTAGAATATCTTCAATTTCTATACATTAGTAATTATTGATAGAAAAGCATCTAGATTGATATTCAGATAGCTTTCCTAAGCCTATCACTAAATTCTTTACATCAAACTACCTAAGACAATCTGCCTTTTATTAAGAGCCTAGATAAGCATAAAATTGATATTCAGAGAAGGCTTTAGCGATGATAATAGGAAGCTATACTCTATTAGTCTAATACTACTTGGTAAGAAAACTCGAAAAGTTCTATAGGGAAGGGATTACTATCGTATTTCTAGTACTTATATAATAGTGCAAATAATTCTATACTGCTATATTCCAACATTCCTATAAGCGGTAGTATACAGCTTAGGAAAAGTTGTATCCTAATAACATACCGACTTAATATACTACTGATCTACCTACTTTATATATATTGTTTCGTATATTGGATAGTAAATTGATATAGTAACCTAGGTACGTAGAAAAAGAATATTGTACTACGGAAGCAATAGAGTAGATAGCTAGAACCCCTAACTACCTAATCATAATAAAGAATACTAGATTCTTTGATAGCATCTCTAGAACTAAATTATAGATGTTTCGAGTAAAAGCAACAGATAAACATACATATACATAGCGACATACTCTAGGCTTAGTAATATATATATAAGGGGATACTAGTTTAATATCTCGAATACTATAGTAATATTAGAGTTAGTATATATATTTGTTCACTTATCGTATTACGTTAGTAGCAACACGCTACCTATATAGTAAGTACTATATAGGCATCAAGATAGCTAGTATGTTATTTAGAGTAAGTTAAGAGAAGGACTATACTATTAGATGCGTTATAGTCGGCTATATATAATATTAGCGATATTGAGTAGTAGTTTACTAAGTTCTATAATATACGAATATATACTAAGTGTCGTACTATACTTTTAAATAGGGAATTATAGACGGCGGGAGCATGAATTTTAAAAGGCAGGAGGGCCTTGCCAAGCCAAAGCCTAAGGCTGTATTGACAGCGACAGCAAGACAAGGCGCGAGAGCGATAGCGAGATAAGGAGAGCGACAGCGATAGCGAGACAAGGAGAGCGATAGTAAGACAAGGCGATAGTAGGACAAGGCGCGAGAGCGAGGGACATTAGATATAGTACGGCTCTAGCTTGGTAAGGCACTCCCTACGACACTAGATTATAAATTAGTATAACTACTAGATAGATGGTTCTTATATAATAATACTTATACTATAGCAACTTCCTTCTAGTAGCGGACAACTATATAAGTCTTATAAGTATAGAAGGTATCTTAGTAGCCGGAACTATAGTACCTTCTATACTCCTAGGTAACAAAATCAATAGATCATACTGTGCTTAGTCGTAATAACTTCATAATATACTACTATATACTATCTCTTCAAAAAGCAGTAATTTGCCTATCTAACTCTATATACTTCTAATATATTGCATATGTCTTCTCAATTATATAGTTAATCTTCTCCTAAGTAGCTATATTAATATACTCTTCTTTAGTATATCTTTGCTAAGCTCTATACTTTGTCTTGAATATAAGAGCAATTGTCTCTATTGCTATAAGGTTAGGACTCGCTCCTAGGATATAGTAATACTCTAGGCTAAGTAAAATTATCTCTCCTAGAAATCTATTCTTTTATATACTTTAATAGTATCTAGTTGACTAAGTGTTAAGCGGAAGGACGATCTAAAAGGACACTCGGAATAACTAAGGGGATATGTAAGTTATAGCTCGGCGCGGATTAATATAGCTCCGGTTGACCTTACTTGCTATAAAGAGTTTTCCTACAATACCTACGATACCTACAACACTAGATATCTTTACTTATACGCACCGACACGTATATATATACCTCTCTAATCGCTTCTATATACTTATACTAATACTACACTACGGTAATTACTAGATTCGGACTACAAATACGCGAGATATAGTACTAATTCGGCTTAGTTTAATTAAGCACTATAGACGCTAATACGAACGATCCGAACGGCCCGAATAACAGCCTATTCGTTAACGATACTAATATAAGCTACCGGCTACTAGACCTATCTTTACTGTTTAAAGTACTACCGAGCGGCTTCCGCCGTATTAGGCTATTAGAAGAGATAATACGAACTAATTAGGAGCTAGTATCAACTAATTAAGAGAAGGATAGTTACGATCTAGCGTAGAATAACACTAGTATACTAAATAAACTACCTGCGCCGGACGATCCGATTAGTCCAAAACCGTACTAAGGCAAGCATGCCTCTAATACTATTACAATCGATAATTCTACGGTCGATTCTATAGTCGACGACAACGCCGGCGACGACAACGCTAGCGACGACAACGCCGGCAACGAGTTCTTGTTACCTAAACACCCTGCCTTATAGTAGTAGCAGCCGGCTGCTGTAGTAGTAACCGTTAGCAAAGGACATACCGGCAAGAAGGTTAAGATTTAGTTACTATCCGTCTTCTACGTAGAACTGCCGGCACTACGGCTACGTCCGACGTAGATTCCGTATTTACTACTCGCCGAGAGCTATATACCGGCTGTCTGCAAGTTTATCGATACTATAGATCTATACTATTACGAGTATCTATATACCGGCGAGATATTCCGAAATCCGGACTATTATAAAGGCTAGGCTATAAGATTATACATTTAGTAAAGGCTTTACTATCGTCTATACGTCTAGTAATATTAGCCGAGCGATATATAAGTATATTTACTATAGTGTCGCTACTAAGAATACCGACGGATTCGACGATTATATAGGCGACAGCGACGATAAATTACTTACTCTACGCGTACGCTACGCGAAGAATATCCGATATAAGGGGTATAGCTAGAACTGTCGGTTAAGTTATATATAGGTAAGGTAGGGTATAGTAATTAAGTAGTAGTAGTTAACCGTTAATTTACTTAACTATTTATATAAATTAGTACTAAATCCGTCCGTTTATATAGTCTACGAGATACAAATACCTAGCTTTAGTAAGGCTATCGTATAGGCTGCGTAGTATCGACTTATAAATAAATTATATAATACTATATACCGATAGCTCTTGCTATATAAACTCTAACTTAATCGTAAGCATTACTATAACCTAGCTAAGGGTAATACCTTCTATAGTACCGGTAACGCCGAGACTATTATTAATATACTACTCGGTATACTTGTTATACTCGGATTTGAATATAAGGGCCGTTAGTTATTTACTACTAATCTATAGACTAGTAGTACTATACGGGTATTACTTAAGCAGTTAGTATATTAGTAGCTATATATAGTACGCTTTACTATACGCTTCGTCCCGGATTTTAGCTTTTAGATTAATACTACATTTAGTACTAACCGCGCTAGCCTATTACTTAGCGTATTTATAGGGGTTACAAATACCGGACGTTCGTTTCCGATATACTATTTACTAATAAAGTTAGAGAGTAAGGAGGATTAGTTGTTTATACTACTAGTAGTATTTAACAACTATCTACGCACCTATAAGCTTAATAAGGTTATTATATCCGACGCCGGCGCCGGCCTTATCGCGGCTATTCCGGAATTACTATTTTAGCGCTATATTTAGTAATTCTGCTAGTAGTATACTACTTAGAATATTTATAAGTATATTAATAGGGGTACTATACGTATAGTACGTACCGAGGCAGCCGATAGTAAAGTACGCTAAGCTACTATTATAGCTACTAACGCCGACAAATCGACCGTACCGACGGAATCGACTATACGAACCGACGTACTAAGACGTATACGAGCTCGTAAACTAGGGTATACTACCGAGTAGAAGATAGAATTAGAAGCGCTTATATAGCCGTAGTTATAGGCAGAATCAACCGAGGCCGCTAATAAACTCGAGGTAGCTATTATCGACGGATTAATAGCGGAAGATACCGAATACTTCTGTAATACCTATATCGTTATTAGGTAGCGACTAGTTACGTATTATATTAAGCATCTACTAAATAATAGGGCTCGCTTATTATAGCGCGTAGAAGGCGGCAATTGCGGTATAAAGGAGTATCTACTACTATACTTATTACTAGAATAGTATATTAAAGGTATTGGCTAGTATCTAGATAAGCTTTTTGATAACCTAGAACGAATAGAGGAAAACACGTATATTAGCTTACTATTACAGGCCGTAGCGGCTAATAATCTCGGTTATTTTGTACAACTCAATAGCTAATATACTATATAGACAATCGACAGACTACTAACGTTATAGTATAACGCTCTTAGTATTAAACGTACAGTTAATAAGGCTAATTATACGCGCTCGGCAGTAACGGCAGAGCTATATTTAGTACTTAATTACTATATAGAATATAGTAAGGTTAAACAATACGGCCTGCCGTACACTTATATACTACTACCTATAGTAATTAAACGGAAGCCGATTGCTCGGGGGTTATTATATCTCTATTACTTTACGAGTAACCGAAGCGTATATACTAGTAATATAATTCAGTAGACGCTATAATAGTAGGGCCTATACGACATAGCGATAGATAGATTATAAGATGTACTACTATAATATACGGACAGTTATAGCTAAATCTAGGCTTCTATACTATAGTAATTAAAGTATTTACTATCGCTACGACCGGCGGATTATAACAGTTACGCGGATAAGCTAGAAACCTTTAAAGCCGTAAATTTAATAGGCCTATAGGCTACTTAACTCGACTGTTTAATACCTAAGGCCGTTCTATTTGCTATACCTACGAAGCCGGCTTAGTATCTATAGCTACCGAAGCGCGGTACTAAGACAACTAATAGGCTAATAACGAGCATAGAGGTAGCTAGTAACGACGTAGCAGCGGCCGAGAGGGCTGTTATAGTTACGTTACGCTCGGAATTCGCGGCTTAGTAACGCGCTATTAAGGCAGACGTAGTAGCAACAGCCGAGGTATATATTAGTACCGAACTAGCGTATAGCCGCAGACGTAGTCGTCCTCGTCCTCGTAGTCGTAGCCGTAGCCGTAGCTACGGTACTACTTATAGTACTATACAGCAATCTAATGCCTCGGCGTTATATAATACAGTCGAGATTAGTATAGCGGAGCCTACGGAGCCTATAGAGCCTACGGAGGGTCGTCAAACGCGGAATACCGGTCGTAAAGTAGTAGATTGTATAGTTTTAAACGGTAATACGTATAGATAGTATATAGATATATATGTTTAGTAAGCAGGTAAGGTCAGCCGGAACGTCGGTTGATCCGCGCCGAGATGCTTAGTTATTCCGAGTGTCCTTTTAGATCGTCCTCCCGCTTGACACTTGGTCTAGTTGATATATGTTTTTGAATTTATCTTCCTATTAGAGTTAGTTAGTATAGAGTAGAAGAAGAGAGGGCTCTTAGAGTTGTAACTAATATACTACTAGAAATAGACGATTCTACCCTCCTTATCTGCCCTATTAGGGGGTCTTTCTTCTTCTTGTCTAATATAGTCCCTATAGTATATCTAAAGCTTGCGTCTCGCGATGAATTCAGTATTTATTCTCTTTATATCCCTAACTGTAGTATATCTTATCTAACAAGCGAGTCTTATATAACATGCTCTTGTCTTTATCTAGCAATTTCTCCTTATAGAACTCTACTCTCTATAATGCTAGACTATTACATATCTCTTGCTCTAAGGCTATAATAAAGAAACTAATCTTTCTCTCCTTTAGAGCTCTTATAATTGTTCTATTATTATACTTATAGGAGGGTAGCTTATACTTATACCTTAGCCTATCTAGCTTGTGATTATGTCCTTTATATCTATTATACTAGATAGATAATTCTAGCTTATCCTTCTTCTTCTTATAAATTAGTTTTTTCCTCGCGCTTATTCTAAGTTAAGGATTCGAGAAATAGTTGTAATACCTCTCTCAAAAGCAGTAGCGAGTTTTCGATTAGTAGGGGTCCTTGTAACTCTATTGTTTTCATACTAATTGAAGAATTCTCAACAGCTCCTTTGATATTTTTCTTAGTAGGTGTCCTAGTAAGCTTTTAGGGATCTATATTACCTGTTGAGAGTGAGTTGTTTAATAGAAACATTACAGTATAATCCATTTATTGTGTTACCTAGGAGCTAGATTATTATAAACGTTGGACTAATAAATTTTAAACGTCGAGCCTAAAGTTGCCTTAGTTACAATATACGTAAGGCAGAACATCCGTATACCTACCTTTATATATATATGTTCTAGAATTCTTAGGCCTACTATTTATCAATGCCTATATTACTAGTTTATTTAATATGTATTATTGTAAAGGGCAAGCCCCTAGGTAGTACTCTAGTAGGTCTATTATTATATACCTTAGATTATATAGTCAGATGGAATACAGTAGTATAATACTTCTCCTAGCTAGGGTAATCGTACTCCGTCGATTTTCCTTTATAGTATGCTCTAAGTAGTTAGCCTTCCTTTGTATATAATACTTGCTATATTAATACTATAAGAATTCTTTTGTTATAATAATAAGTATAATTAATACTATAGCGTATAGTCTGCTCCTTCTGCTTTAGCTCCTACCTTATAGGAGTACAATTCCTTTTTACGAGTACTTAATATATTCAAGGAGCTCGTATTCTATATACTCTTCCTTAAAACCCTCGCTCTCGGTTAACTTCTACTAGGATACTATCTATAATACTCTCCTAGTAAAAAAGAAAGCTAAAACACGCTACTTCTAGGAAAATAGCGATAGGAAGCCTAACGACCCCAAGACATTTTTAATATAACTTAATACTAAGCTTTCCTATCCAAAATACTCTTAGGAGTAACCTTAGTATAACTACTAGCCAGAATTCGATAGACTCCTACTTATACTAGATAGAGAGAACTTCTCTTATAAGGCTAAGATAGTATATCTAGAAAATGCCTTTTCTAATCTAGCTAAATTATACATAGTAGCTATACTAAAGTATATAGACTACTATAAACAAATTACAACTAATCAAAAGGAACCTAATTAGTTTAATATATCAAACTAGAAGTAGGAAGCAAGAAATAACAACTTGACTAATAATGTCCTAGCTCTAGCTCGATCCTATATAAAGCCTTTGAATGAGGTTAATACTAATAGAGATATAGCTACAATATCTATTCGCTTCGGCGGACCCCGACCGAAAGCACTAAGATAGTAACGGCGGTAAATAAAGAGTAAAATAGATAGATTTAGCCGAAAGAAGGGGACGCTAAAGAGTAAGACTCTACTTCTAGTATAGAGCGAGGGGATACTATATCTAGGACTATCCTTATATACTTACAGTATAACCAATATAGATAAATCTAGCTATTATAGAAGCTATACTAGAAGAGCTAGAAGAAGAGGGAAAAGAGTAGCTCTCTTTTAAAATGAGAAGCCGGGCGCTAAGGAAATACTAAATAGAGGATAACCTGAACCTCGGAATATCTTTTTTTATTAATAAGGGATATTAGTAGTATACTATATATAGTACAGAATTCGCTAGAGGTCTCGGGTTGCTATATACTAGTAATAAAGAGAAGAGAGTTAAAGGAGCCTACAAAGTAGGAAAACACGTAAGGGATACTACCTTCGTGGTTCCGAAAGTCCGTCTTTTTAGTAATAACAAACACCTATTATACTAACTTTCTATATAGATATATAGATATATAGATATATAGATAGATAGATAGATAGATAGATAGATATATATATATATATATATATATATATATAATCAGAAGGTATCTTTGCATCTATTACCATAGGATAGTTTTTGCTTATTTATATAGACCCTAGAAGGAGTTACTAAGCTGAAAACTATGCTATTATATATATAGAACTGTGTCCCCTACTAATACCTAAATATCCTGTATGCTAGCCCTGCACTAGAAAGAATTAACTATAAAATCGAAGTCTAGACGGAACCAGATAGAGTACTATATAATTTACTCTAGAGACTATATATAGAATATTTAATCAAAAACTTCTCGTCCTCTAAAGGTAATAGGCGTATACCTAGTATATAGAGAAAGCCAAATAGATTGTACAAGTGGATGTAGTTGTAGCTTTTTACTATATTTATATAGCTCGTAGATACAAATATAAGACCACCTTCTATATTCGCTTCAAACTCTTTCAATAGCTAAGTAGATCCCTCTAGTCTTTCTAGGGTACTAGATACTTTTCAACAGTATATCAACACTTTATTAAGGGAGTACCGATTTCGCTTCGGTATATAATATAAAAGTTGAGGACTAGAGGGTATTGTTTCTAGAAAGTCCACCTAGTACTCTAGAAACTTTAGGATAGAGGCCGTTTTCTTAACCGCTGAAAAGAAAGTTAAGTGCTTATATTTCATTATATATTTCGATAGAAAGGGAGTGTCCTTGTCTCTTAGAGTCCCTAGCTTTCTACGTTCCTAGAGACTAATTATAGTAGATTCATACTTCGAGGTGTATTACTTCTATAAAGAAAAGGGCAGAGTCCTTCGGCTAATTAGACTCTACTCGAAAAAGCTTTGCTAAACCAAGATTAATTATAACATTTACGATAAAGAGATATTACCAATTATAGTCTACTTTAGGTTCTAGAATTCCGAGCTAAAAGGCTCTAAGCCCTATACTATTCAGAGAGATTATCAGAATTCAGAATACTTTATAACGAGGAAATACCTACAAATCCGCGATGTTCTAGTTCTCTATAGTGTATCGACTAGGCTTAGAATCTAGAATAAGATATACTAAGAGCTAAGCTATTACTGAAGCCTATTAAGAACAAGGAGATAAGTTAAGTTTACAAAGGCGTAATTACTGAAGATTAGTTATATTAGATGGTGTTCTAGATAGTCTAAACTAGAGACTGTACAATCCATCCTAAGGTACGTATTAAAATCTCAGTAGGGGATTATACTGTCAGTAGCAAGAACTTGTTAAGAAAGATTATAAAACTCTAGATACCGGGCGTACTAGCAGCTTTGGAAGCTGATTACAAATCCATAGAACCCGAGATATAAGATAACAATATTCTTAGAACAAAATGAATTTAGTTTCGATATGATTTACCAGTCTACGGACAACTAGGCCGGGACGCGACAGGAATTATTAGGTATTATCTCGACGTAACACGCGGGCTACGCTACCTGAATGATATAAGGATATAGAAGTCATTGAGATAGCTCACATTCAAGATAGCTCACATTCAATTAGAGTCTATGAAAGCTTCATCAATTTTAAGCCTACTGATTTTGTAATCAATACTCTAGAATCTAATATGCTATAGAGAAAAAATGCTTTACGCTTATACGCAGCTCCCTGGACTAATTCCCGGCTCAACGAATTACTCTATTCTGCGTGCTTTGCTTTATTATATAGACCTTAGAAATATAAGAGAGAGCCCTTCCTTGTAATACAATTACTAAACTCAGAATCCTACTACTAAATATAAGAAACTTTATACTCTACTAATTCTTAAACATCGTTGCCTAAGCTAACAACGACTATTATAGATAGCTTGAATAAGCGCTTTTTATCTCTATAGAGGGTTTTAATTAGTTATAAGTCTAGTAAGTTAGTAGGCGTATCCAAAAAATTGATATTTTAGGCCTTAATTAAACTAGTAACAATCCTTCTTGCTTTGTAATAGATACTAACGAAAGACTTCCTTGTAAGGGTATAAGGCCTGGACTTCTTAATAGTACTTGAAAAGCTAATCTATAGATTAATATCTTCTTAATCTTAAATAATTCCTCTATAGTAATAGGTCTTTTCCTACCCTTTCTTTATCTAGGAGGTAGAGAGGTATTATAAGCATCAGTTCTAGTATTAGTCTCTTAAAGAAGCTTCTATCCTAGGGTACTTTCGACTTTTGGGGCCTAGATTTGCCTCTTTATTTAAGAGTATATTTCTAACTATATCCTAGCCAAATCTAATACCAATACTAATTCTATAGTTATATTATCTGATTCGGGCTTCTAGACAATTACCCTACGTTATAGACAAGTCTCTAAAGAAATAGCTGCCTATTACATTTTTAAAAAGCGAGGGTTAAAGTAGTCTAAGTAGATATCTACTCCTTTTAGTATAGAGATATAATTCTTACCTCTATATTTCCTAGAATTTAGTAGAGTCTTATTATTAAGAGCTAGAACCTACTTAATATATCGCTTCCTATCGTCTAAATCGAGCTTCTCTAAGGCAATCTTATTTATGGTCTTTTTTGTATATATTAGTCAATTGTCTACTAGATCCGCTTAGCAATAAGCTTTGCCTTTAAGTATATTATATACCTACTATAGTTTTAGGTCCTAGAGGGGACGTCTAAGTAAGTGATTACAGACTGAATCTATAGTATAGTTAGCTACTTAGAGCTAGCTTTACTACTTCTATTTGTCCCTAATATCTTGTCTAATCTATAAAGAACTCCAAGAACCTAGTTCTACGCGCCGAAGAGTACTACTCCGAGGTAATAGATTAATATAATCGAGTATCTAAGTAAAGTTATCCGAGTTAGCCCTAGATTTGGCCCTATAGAGGAATCTATAAGCTGCTTAGGCATTTATACCTAGTAGGACGGTCGTAATATAGTCAAATGTGTATCTAGCGATAGTATAGAGTATAAGGATTGCAACACGAGTATTATAATCGATTTCTATACTCTATAGGTTGAATAATTACTCTACAAAATGAAAGAACCTATCTTAAAGGAGGGTAGATTTTTGCTAAGAAGAAAGACTTTCGGAACTACGGACCCTAACCTACTAACTTATCTATTACCTACCTTATAGGAAGGCATAGACAATAACTTCACGGTATACTGCGTACGCTCGAACGTGTTGTGTACCTCTCTTATATACTTATTAATTCTAGCAATCCTCGCTCTTATATCTGCTTCTTCTACTCGCTTTAATACTCTACGTACCTTATATAGATTACTCTCTTCTCTCTCTTGCTGTATCTTACCTACCTTAGATACTAGTATAATACCTCTTCGTTATAGACTCGAACGTTTGATCTAAGAGCGTATCCTACGTACATTTTCTACGATAGTTAAGCGGCGGAGTTCTTTAATTGCTTCAGTACTATTAAGTACCTATATCTAAGTACCTTTAATAGTTTAGAAAGCTCTCTTTTAAATAACCGTAATATATCGGGTTTTTATAAATGGCGGGCGATTTTTCTCTGAATAGCGGGCGCCCTAAACGATATTTGTCCCGCCTACTAGTAGTACAGAACGACAGCCAATTTCGTACGCCCGTATACGTGCGTACGCCGTACGGGCATGCGTACGGGCGTACGGGCGTACGTATATGTATATAGTATATATGTATATATATTCTATTACTATCTTCATTTTCTTCCTAGGCATTGCCCTAGGTATCTCTATCTCTATCTCTATCTCTAACTCTACTACTACTACTACTACTACTACTACTACTACTACTACTACTACTACTACTACTACTACTACTACTACTACTACTACTACTACTACTACTACTACTACTACTACTACTACTACTACTACTACTACTACTACTACTACTACTACTACTACTACTACTACTACTACTACTACTACTACTACTACTACTACTACTACTACTACTACTACTACTACTACTACTACTACTACTACTACTACTACTACTACTACTAC
>NW_016017395.1:850231-857221 GCF_000320565.1 Sphaerulina musiva SO2202
CTACTACTACTACTACTACTACTACTACTACTACTACTACTACTACTACTACTACTACTACTACTACTACTACTACTACTACTACTACTACTACTACTACTACTACTACTACTACTACTACTACTACTACTACTACTACTACTACTACTACTACTACTACTACTACTACTACTACTACTACTACTACTACTACTACTACTACTACTACTACTACTACTACTACTACTACTACTACTACTACTACTACTACTACCTCCTCCTCCTCCTTACCTAGGCAGAGAGTGCATTTTGTTAGGAATGTTCAGAGTGAAAGATCTCTCTAGAATTGGCTATACAGGCTTGGCACCGAGGCGCCCGCCATTTAGAGAAAAACCGCCCGCTATATATAAAAACCTAATATATCCTATTAGCTAATATACTCAACGAATTGTCGGAGTAAGTAGCCTGTCTTTAGGGTAGTAGACTCGTTAGTAGGTAGCCGAGTATCGACAGTATCTATAAGTTACTACTATTCTATCTCTATATAGAAGCGTCTAATAATATACTCTACGTTAATCGGCTATATACTAGTCTTCTCGAACGTACTATATAGGGTACTAGCTTTTAGCTCAAAGTTAGTCGATTATAATTGCTATATCCAAATCGAATAGCCTTATCGACGGCCTTAGCGTACTAATACTTATTATATAGTTAATATACTATAACTTCTAATAGCTATATAATATAGGTAGAGTAGGCCGGTAGAGCGATTATAATAATAAGATACTTATTATAGAATTTGATAAACTCCTTTATATAATAACTACTATATCTATCTATTAAAAGTACTCTCTATACGACTATCTATTAAAAGTACTCTCTATATAACTATATTTCTTAAAGTTCTTAAGCTACTCTAAGTATATAAGATCGTTAGTATACCCGAGTTGCTTACTCTAACTATAGTATTGTCGTCGAGATTAGTATACTATATAGCTATATATAGTTTGCTCTATAAAATAAGTATAGAAGGTACTATAGCGCTAGCTACTAGGATAGCTTCTATATACTATTCGTAACTAGTAGGAAGTTTTGACGCCGTAGATGCTATATAGATAAGTACTGTCGTAGTATTAGCTATCTATTCTATAGCCTCCGTGGTACAATCTTTTTCCTCTATATAGGCTACTACTGTAGAAATATAAAAAAAATATATCTTAAGTAGGTTAGAGTAGTAGGGTAATTCATTTTATCGTTAAGCCGTAATTTTCGTTAAGCCGTACACTACTGCTTACCGGGGTACAGTAGGCAACACGAATATAGGCCCTAGAATATATTTCAGATATAGAGCCTACCTAGCTAAGGTAGGGTTCCTCCTTGAACTAGGCAGGGTATTTAAAGCCGTAACTCTAACCCTAATTACTAACATACTCTAGATTAGTAGTCTTGACGGTAAATACAATACACAAGAGCTATATAGCGCTCGATAGAAGATTAATTATAGTAGTACTATTAGTTTCAGCTTCGGTTTTAATACTGCCGCCTTTAAAGCTATTACTATCCCCTCTTACTGCATAGCCCTATATCTATAAAGTAACTACTACTAGGTTGTTTTGAGCTTTCTATGTCTTATAGCCTATTCGAAAAAATTTCGATTAATGTTCGAGCTTGTTAAAGGTTTTTATATATAGCGGGAGGTTTTTTCATGTATAGCGGGCGCCCCGGTGCCAAACCTGCTTATTACGAAGAGATCTTTTACTCTGAACATCCCGTATAAAATGGACTCTCCGGCTAGATATCTAAGGGGGGAGAGAGAGGATATAGAGATAGAGATGCCTAAGGCAACGCCTAGGAAGAAGATAAAGATAGTGTAATAATATCCATATATATATACATAGGTATACGTAGGGAATTATATGCGGCGGGAGCAAAAATTCTAAATGGCGGGAGGTCAAGTTATCGCGCTATGTCCATCGCGCGGTGTCTATTGCGTGGTGTCTATTGCGTAGTATCTACATCGCGGATTGCGCGGTGTCGCGCGGTGTCTGTCTATCGCGCGGTATCTGTCTATCGCGCGGTGTCTGTCCATCGCGTAGGAGGTAGTGTCTATCGCGCGGTACCTATCGCGCCGTATCTATCTCTATCTCTATCTCTATCTCCGTCTCCGTCTCGATCTCCGTCTCGATCTCTTAATTGCCTAGGGATCTTGTCTTATTTCTGTTCTCTTCAAATTAGGGAGGTATTAGGAGGTAGCGAAGGAATGTAAGCAAGTCAGTATGTACATTCTGCCTTAGGAAAATTTGGCCTCCCGCCATTTAGAATTTTTGCTCCCGCCGCATATAATTGCCCGTATACGTACGTCCGGCCGAACGTACGCATGTATACGAAATTGATTATCGTTCCGTACTTATAGTTCAGAGTGCTAGATAAAATCTGTAAATATTTGTGCAACCCGCTAATATATATATTGGTATATATCCTCGTTCTATAAACTGTCCGTCCGAGTGCCAGAGAATGTTCCCGCTATATATAAGAGCCCTATCTAGCATCTTCTAGAATACTCAGGAAACATTTTTCTAGCTAGCTACATATAATTCTATAACTTTCTGTCTATATAGTATACTACATTGTAGACTATTTTCCAAGTATATAGTGCTAGAAAGCTATAGAAGCTTCTAGAATACTAATTGTTCATTATTCGATTAGTTATAAGGAGGCGTAAGCACCTACGTATACTATAATATAAGCTTACGCGCATAGGACCCTCTAGTAATACTATAGAGGAGATATAACGACCTATAGAGCTAGCCTATTCTAGATGAAATTCGAAAGCTAAGTATTTTATTCACTTTATACCTCTACTACTACTATACTGTTGTTGTAACTTATACTAAAACTACTTATATAGTAGGCGCTATAAGTGAATCTTTATAGGCTTGCCTACTAAGTAGTATAAAATAACAGTCAATTTTGTATACTATTTACGTATATGTCTACAAATAGGTATATATATATATACATATTTTATCGGCCCTATATATTCTAGCGATAATACGTACTCCGTATACTATATACGTTACTAACTGTAATCGCGTTACTACTTCGTTCCTATAGTAATACGGCTACCTTACTGCCTTGCTATCGCTATATATAGAAGAGAAAGTTATATCAAACTCTATTTAAGTCAATTCAGTAGTTTAAGCTAAAAACGCAATTGCTACTGTCTCTATAACTAACTCTATCTCTCTATATTTCAATTAGTTCGATAGCCGTTACGTATTTTTGTAGCTATCTAGTACTAGCGGACTGAATATATCGCTAGTATAGATACCTCTATTTACCTATCCACTTATACTATTTGTCTAACTCTACTATTCTAGCGCTTCTATATAGTCTCTTCTATAGTAGCTTTATATATTTAGTCTCTTCCTTAAATCGACTAAAAATAGCGTTCTATCTCTACTAAGTCCGCCGAATATATCTAGTCTATTCTTCGACTTATATACTAAACGCTATATTAAACTACGCTACCTCTATAGATATAGCGTATATAGTAGGACCTTTTTGAGCTACTAGAAATAGCGAGGTTTTACTCAATTAGCTTAGAAACTCGGATAAATCGAATTCTATAAGTAGTAGAAGTATACTCTATATACAAAGTAGCGATAGATTCTGTTAGTATATAGAAGTATAATAGTAAGGGACCCGTTAGCGTATAGAGGTAGAATAGCGAGGAATTCGTTAGTACGCGTAGTAGTACTAGCGTCTATAGCTTAATAGTAGTATTAAATATACTATATAGTCTTAGGAGTAATAATATAGAAGCTATACTAATAGTTAACTCAAACAGCGTTATAATACTCTCTACCTTAGCGATACTAAGCTCTTCCTCTCGCTACGCTGTTACTATTACTATCGCTATCGCTATCGCTATATTGTACGCTATACTAAGCTCTTCCTTGTACTATATTATCTTATCTACTTTATACTATACTATCGCTATATTATCTACTATACTAAGCTCTTCCGCGTACTATACTACTATACTAAGCGCGCTTGTCGTCGATACCGTCTATATTTAGTATAACTACCGTAGTATAGCGGAACTAGTCTACTATATACTGTCTCCTACTAACAATTACTATAACTATATATCTGCCTCCGCCGTCTCGATAGTAATCAAGTGTAATTTTGTCGAGGTCAATAGCTAGAATAGTATTATAATAGTTATAGAAGAAGTAGATATACCTATCAAACTCTCGCTTCGTACTATAAGGTTTAGCTATAGCTGCTAATCGATAAAATTCTTCTTTTATACTATCTACTAGCATATATAAGAGTATGTATATACTAATTACGATTCATCGGCGCCCTACCGTTTATATTAGAATAGCTATCAAAATCGTCTATTAGAAGTATACTATATCTGTAATCCTTGTAGACAGTAGTAGTGTTGTATATACTAATGCCCTTATCTATAGAAATCTATCGATCTATATACAAATCTACTTACGCTATACTTATCGGGTTACTATTAAAATAGCTATTAAACTAGATATAGACGTAGGGGAGGTAGTATAAGAGCTAGAAGTTATAGCTATACTAGAATAGAGTACGTAGGGGAGGTAGTATAAGAGCTAGAAGTTATAGCTATACTAGGATAGAGTCTCTCTTTATTATATAATAGCTTATAGTACTAGAACGTACAATAGAAAAACAATTGATTATTAGCCTCGGCTTTGCGATACTAATCTTTTACCTTTACCTATATAAAATATTACAAATTGTAGAATCGCTTATATCCGAGGTCGCGAAATAATAGTAATTACAATTGTTTATTAGCTATATTATTAGCTCTATTATACTACTTCCTTTCGGTGTCTATAGAGTAACTAAGTATACCTAAGAGACTCTACTTCTTTATAAGAGCTTTATTTCCGTTCCTATACTCTAAGTAGTAGGCCTCGATATAGCTAATAGTTCAGATACCTACCTATATCTTTAATAGATTATCGCGCCGGAAATATATTGCCTATCTAGGCACAAAATTAATAGACTATTTGCGAAGTATATATTTATAGAGTAGATTATTTATACTATCTAGGAGGGTCCGTATTACTTAGTCTAAGTAAACTTGTACTTAGACTAAGTAATATAAGTAATAGTACTAATAGTAGTATAGATTAAGTATCCCTATATCTATATCTCTAATAGAGTAGTATCTTTACTATAAGATTAAATTGTTTACTTATAGAGTTATCTATAATATAGTACTTAAGCTACTAACTTCCGAGTATTCCGCGTTCTATCTAGGAACTTAGCGCTTTAAAGCCGGTAGCTAGTACTATACTATATTACAATTAGATAAGTATATAAGCTATAGGTATCTAAGATACAGATATTTAGTAATATAAAGCGAGCTTTATTCGTATAGTATATACTATCTACTACAATAAAAGTACTATATAATTTTAGTAACTCTAATTCCTCCTTTAAGGTATAGATAATCCCCTTCTTCTTACTATATCTCTTTGTCTTAATCTCGAATACATTATAGTATAACCTATACTCTTAGCAATTCTATCTGCCTACGCTATTGTTTATATAGTAAGTCTCTCCCTAGGATATAATCTCGTTTATCTCTATTATAGTATAGCGAGTTACGAGTACTATTATACGTTATATAGTACTTAACCTCCTTGCCGCTAATATAAAAGTAGTTATTACGGAGATAGTTATAGACAACTACTCGAGTTATCTAGTTTCTATTATATAGCGTCCTTTAAGACTATATTCTCGCTCTATAGGTTATAGTACTAAAGACTATAGCTATAGAGATCCTTATTACTACTACGTACTATAACAACCGAAGCAATTATCGCTATAATATACTTATACTCGATTAGAGTTAGTATATATAGCTTAGTTATATACTCTATCTTATCGCGCTAAGCGGTTAGTACTTTAGCTCGCCGTATATTCCTTGCTCGCTTACCTTTAACGCAAGAGTAGTAAGTACTTCTTCTATATATCGTCCTTCTTCTCTATCTTTCGAGTTAGTTTAAATACGTTGCTTAATAGCCTCTCTCTAAGTATATAATCTATAGCGCCAAGTACAATCTTTTCCTTAGTAATACTAAATAGCTAGTATTATTTATAGAGTTTGCTCTACATAAGCAGCGTATATAGATTCGGCTATTTGCGTAATTTAGTAGTAGAATACTAGATTATTGAGTACAAAGTGTAGTCGATATAATAGTACTTAGTAGTATAGCTCCGAACCGGGGCTAAGATAGTTTGTTTTTTGTTTACTTCTATATAATTCGCGGAATTATCCGCGGATTCTAACGTTCCTTACTAAAATACGTTTTTATTTAGTACGCGTTATTAGGACTGCGTATTGTTGCTAGAATATATACTACTATTTTATCTTCTTCCTGTATATTGCTCTAGGTATCTCTAACTCCTTATCGCCTAGGTACCTCTATCTCTATCTTTATTCCTATCTTCTCTAGAATAAAGATTTGTACTAGATATAGCTATATAGGCTTAGTACTAGAGCGCTAGCTATATATAAAGTCCGGAATCTAGGTTGTAATTTATTAAAATAGTATTCTTCAAGGCTATCTAGGTAAGTATTAATATTATCGATATATACAGAAGGAGAGTTTGTATAGGATTCCGACGACTCTATACTCTTAATTGCCTCGTTCTGTATTAAGCGACTCGAGTTCTTCTTCTTACTTATCTTAGTAAGTATAGTGTATCTCGACGTCTGTATATAGATAAGCGATATTACTATTTACTAGTATTAATTCTTCTCTAAGCTTCTAGGAGGGACTAATAACTAGCGAGCCTAAAAATTCTAAATAGCGGGCAATCTAGCGCCAAGCCTCGAAAAAAAAGACTACCTACCTACCTGCCTACCTTCGGGCTACCTTACCTAAAATTTAGAGAGAGAGAGAGAGAGAGAGAGAGAGAGAGAGAGAGAGAGAGAGAGAGAGAGAGAGA
>NW_016017395.1:857411-874423 GCF_000320565.1 Sphaerulina musiva SO2202
GAGAGAGAGAGAGAGAGAGAGAGAGAGAGAGAGAGAGAGAGAGAGAGAGAGAGAGAGATAGATACGTAACGTTCCGAGGCTTAGCACTAGATTGCCTACTATTTAGAATTTTTAGGCCCGCTATTTATTAATCCGCTTCTTAGCCTCTTACTCTTATTCTTATTATCTTGTCCGCTAGGGCTCGATACTAGTATTCGCTATATTTAATTCCCTTTTAAGCTTCTTATTGTTACTTTGTGTATTAGCCTTTAATATATATATATATATAAAGGTTAGCAATCCTTCTATTTGTTGAATCTAATTTATTCGTAAGTATCTTAATTTATTTCTATTATTGTCTTATATATTAGGGTTTTTATAAACAGCAGGAGCTTAAATTATAAACGGCCGGAGGCCTACGCAAAGATTGAAGCCTAAGCTATAGACCTAAGCATTCTAATATTCTTACCTACCTACCTACCTACCTACCTACCTACCTACCTACCTACCTACCTACCTACCTGCCTGCCTGCCTGCCTGCCTGCCTGCCTACCTGCCTGCCTGCCTGCCTACCTACTAGAGAGACGAGACAAGACGCGGGGAGAGACGAGGACGTAGAGAGAGATAAGGACGTAGAGAGAGACAAGGACGTAGAGAGACAAGACGCGGAGAGATACGATAGAGAGATATCTAGTATAGAGTAAAGCTTAGCGCAGGCCTCCCGCCGTTTACAACCTAAGCTCCCGCCGTTTATCAGAACCTATATATAGGCTATCGATCGATTTATATAGTTTAGTAATACTAGTAGGTATTTAGGTCTACTTCCTTAGTAAGCTTCTTAACCTGTTCCCTCTATAACTGTCGGTTTGTATATAGTGTATTAGTAGATTTATATAGGTCAACAATTCTAGTAGTATTAAGATTTACTTCCTTAGTAACCCTTTCTATATTATTCCTCTTTTATTCTTGTTATAACCCTATATCTTTAATACCTACGTTAAACTCTATAACGCTAGTAGCTGTTTTTTGTCTAGGGTTACGCTTAAATACTTAATCTATACTTCTTAAAACTTCTTATTACTATTTAGATTTATCTTTCAAAATTGGTTTTTCTAAGTATATAGTATCGTCGTTTTGTCGCTAAAAGTTAGGGATTATTACTATTTGCCTATTAACTATACTTTCTAGAATAGCCTTCTCTAAGTGCAGATTGTAACTCTATTAGGCTCCCTTCCTAGAGTACCTACTCTTTTATAATCTTTTACTTAAGCCCTAAGTTTCTAGCTACTAAAGTAGTATTCTTTTTATAAAATATTATATTCTCTGCTTATACTAATTCTTACTCTTACAATGTCTTAGATATCCTAGTAAGTATCTTTATAGCCTTTGCTACCCGATTATTTATAGAGATCTAGGTACCTCTAAGTTCTTTCTTTAAAGATCCAATAATATATCGAACTTAGGAATACTAGAAATTCTGTCCTATATCTTACGCCTTTGTTTCTTAGCTTTTGCTAGCGTCTCGGTATTACTTTTTTCTATAGTTCAACTCTTATTATACTAGCAAAGAAGACTAGTAGCCTTGTACTCTATACTATAATTCTAAGTAAACGTTTTCGAGTTTACTAGTACTATCGATCGCTATAGACTAGACGAGATTCGTTTACTATATTCCTAAGTCGAAGAGAGAGGCAGAGGGAGAAAGAGAGAGGTAATAAGTACCCTTTAGTTATAATACATAAATTGTATAGATAATATAAGGCAAAGATAGAGTAATTAAAGCGGGTATTAGTATCTAAGGAGGTATATACCTAATATTATACTACTTATAGATTTTGAATATCTTAGTTTGTAACTAATATTACGTATATACTGTATTATCTCTCGCTATCACTAAACTTGTCTCGACTACTATTTAAGAGTCCTATTACGGATAATAGTAATAAAGAATATAAAGACTAGCTTCTCTGAATTCGGCTATAGTAACAATGTTTTTAACTAACTTACTATATATACCTAGAAGGGCCTATTTTCTAACTATACTATAGTATATCGGATCGGACTAGTATATCCTCTATAATATTCTATACCTTTAACTTACAGAGGGCAATTTTATACGGCAGGAGCAAAAATTCTAAATAGTAGGAGACCAAATTTGCCTAAGGCAGAATATATATATTATATATACTATTCTACCTACCTAACCTTGTAGAGAACTAAAACAAGACAAGGTCCGTAGGCAATTAAGGAATATATATATATATATACTCTCTCTCCCTCTCTCTTATATACTAAAGTTAATAGCTATTCTCTTGCCTCTAGTTAGCTAATACTAGAAATAGTAGCAAAACCTATAGTATAGAGTAGTTTATAACTTTTATAAGGGGTCCTAGGTATTAAGAGTAGAGATTCAAAATAGTTAGGTATATAGTAGGTATTAGCTACCTTATATATAGAAAACACAATATTATAATATACGTTCGTAGTAAGCTTTAGATATAATTAGTGTAGAACGACCTCTAGACCTTTTATGTATAGGGGGGAGTAGAGTACTAATCAATTAGTAAAAGGTATATAGGGGGATTAAAAAACTCGGCAGCGCCTGCCGGCCCGTCCGGACGTATCCTATTAGCGCGATTTTTTAGGGTAGGGCGCGCTAAACCTACTAGACCTAATACGTTACTACCTTAAAAAAAAAGCCTGCTATAGGCAGGTAGACTACCTACCTACCTATCTGTCCCTATAGGCTACCTTGCCTAAAATTTAGAAGAGAAGGACAGAATAATCAAAGAGAAGACAAGGATAAGAAAAACAGAATAATTAAAGAGAAGAGAAGAACTAAAGAGAAGAGAAGAGAAGGATAAGGACGAGGACAAGGACGAGGAGATAGAGATAGAGATAGACATACGCGCGCTATACGCGCGCGAAAATTGAGATTAGTATATATTCTGTACTACTAACAGGTAGGCCTATAGGACATAATAGAGTATGTACTAATCTTAATTCTTATACGCGTATATACGTACGCGTATGTCTCTCGTCTCTTCTCTCTACCTCTTCTTCCTAGGCCTCTTCTTCTTCTTTCTAGGCCTCTTCTTCTTCTTTTCTAGCTTTCTCTTCTTTCTTGGCTTTCTCTTCTTTCTTGGCTTTCTCTTCTTTCTTGGCTTTCTCTTCTTTCTCCGCTTCCTCTTCTTTCTTAGCTTCCTCTTCCTCTTCCTCCTTCTCCTTCTCCTTCTCGTTGTCCTTCTCCTTATCCTCTCTTTGTTCCTCTTTACTAAATCTTAGGTAGAGTAGGTTTTTAAGGTAGTAACGTATTAGGCCTAGTAGATTTAGCGCGCCCTACCGCTAAAGATTACGCTAATTAGAGATTACGCCTTCGAGGATTTTTCTTAATAGGAAGGTAGATAGGTAGGTAGGTAGATAGGTAGATAGATAGTCTTTCTATCTAAAGTAGGCTTTTTGTTAAGATAGTAACGTATTTGGCCTATTGTACTAGTACGTCCTACTACTAAATTATACGCTAAATAGTATATATACTCTAATTCTTTTTGTGTCCTCTATATAGACTAATTAGTACTCTACTCCTTCCTTTCTCTAACCTATACTTTGCTTCGGAAGGGAATAAGCTCGTTCTATACTAATTACCTATAGTAGGCTTATTTTTAGTACAAGATAGCCTCCAAGCCTTCTAAAGTATAGTATAGGTTAGATAAAGGGAGGAGTAGAGGCCTATTAAATTAGGAATAGTATATATAGCTATAAAAATCCCTCGAAGGCGTATACTCTAATTAGCGCGATCCTTTAGAGTAGGGCGCGCTAAATCTACTATACTAAATACGTTACTACCTTAAAAAAAACTACCTATCCCTATAGGCTACTCTGCCTAAAATTTAGTAAACAAGAACAAAGAGAAGAACAAAGAGAAGAGAAGGATAAGGAGAAGGAGAAGGACAAAGAGGAAGAAGCCTAGAAAGAGGAAGAAGAGGCCTAGGAAGAAGAAGAAGAGACTTAGGAAGAAGAAGAAGAGGCCTAGAAAGAAGAGATAGAGAGAAGAGACGAGAGACAAACGTACGTATATACGCGTATATACTAAGAAAATTGGCCGATACTATACTACTAACAGGCAGGCCTATAGGACATATTTAAGATAGTAGTATATTCGGTCTAGTAGATTCAGTATGCTATACCTTAAGAACTTGAGCTAATTAGAGTATACTTCTTTAGAGGATCTCTATAGCTATATGCTATATCTATAATTTAGTAGGCCTCTATTCCTCTCTTTATGTAATCTAGGAGGTAGGCTGCGCTCCAACAAAGTCCAAGCGGCCGCTCTTGGCGCCGGCTGATCTTTTATCCGCTTCTAGTAAATGTCCTCAAGCCTCGCCTCGATTACACTAAGGTACATGTACCGCATATCCCATCAGCGTCACACGATGTAATGTCTCTGCCGGAGCACCAACAGCTCCGTCCGCTGTCCACTATCTCACACCAATCCTCCCGCAACAGCAGTGCCCATAGCACATCGCGCCGACGCAGCGAGCAGCATCTCCGCCCAGACGATGCCTTCTACACCTCTCCGCCCCGCAATCCATCTCTCCTGCGCGCCGACACCATCACTTCTCGAAATGCTCAGCGCGGCCAACAGTCGCAAAGGTCGAGTCGCGAAAAGCGTCGAGGGAGAAGCTCGTCTCGACGCCGTGCAGCTCTCGTGCCCAAGGCAACGAGCAATGGGCAGTGGAAGAAGCTGTTGTGGGTGAAGCAGTCCTATCCTGATAACTATACCGACGAGGAGACATTCCTGGATCATCTCCAGCGTAATCCAAAGCTGAGACCATATGAGTTCTGGCCGTTGGTGGCTGATAGCACCATCATTGTACAACATGTGTGTACAGTGCTGATCTTCGTGTGCTGCTTCGCGGCCATCTCGAGCAACCGCGTCAGACCAGAAAGTGTGGTGAGCCTGGCGACGGGAGGTACGGTCGTCGCTTGGGGCTTTCGCGACAAGTGGCAAAGTCGGTCCGAGGAGGACGGCGAGGACGATGGGAAGGAGGGAAGTGCAGGCGGCGTTGAAGGGGACGACGAGAAGAGCTCACGCGGGAGTGATGATTTTGCAGCCGATTACGGTATGCCGTTCAAGGAAGTTCCAGGTATTCCAATTACTGCAGCCAACACCACCAGGACACACTCGAGGAACCTTTCAAACGCTTCTATCGCAATGACTGGCGGCGTATCTGGTTCTGCTTCCCCCATAGTTCCCAACGGCGAGACTATCCCGCCACTCCCCAGCATACCCTCGTATATTCCCCCTTACAACAGCAGTAAAAACTCCATGTTCTCGCCACGTATGCAGGAACGATTGACGACAGCGAAATCGGCCATTCTCATCTATTGCTCCCTGCTCGGCCTGTCTCCCATCTTGAAGTCTCTGACGCAATCCACTTCCAGTGACTCCATCTGGGCTTTGGCATCCTGGTTGCTCATCCTCAATATCTTCACATTCGACTACGGCGCAGGTCCAGAAGCCAAATTTCCGGCCTCACTGAGCACCAATGCAGCGCTCATGGCTTCTACGGTACTCGCTTCTCGTCTACCCACCACCACTCATGTCTTCTCCTTGACCCTCTTCAGCATCGAAGTTTTTGGCCTCTTTCCGGTCTTTCGTAGACATCTGCGACATCATTCATGGACTGGTCACGTCTGGCTTACAATCTTCCTGGTTGCTGTCGCAAGCGGTGGCTTGGGTATGACGATCTCTGGCGGAGGCTATGGATGGGGTGTTTTGGGTGTTGTCCTCGGAGCTGGAGTCATGGGTCTCGGCATGGGTATGACGAGTTGGTGGCTAATCGGCCTGCAAAGATATAAAAATGAGATTTACGGGCCTTGGGATCCTGCGAGACCAATTCTTGGTGGCAGGCGAGGTTGGTCGTGATGTTGTAAAAGATCAATGATACCCCATCTCAGTCGAGAGATGAAACGCCTAGAACAATATGCTGCTGTACCAGACATTTATGAAAAGTGTCCAATCGTACTGGTTGTCTGGAGTGCTGGACAACGGCAAAAGCAGGTGCCCTGCTCGTCTGTTTCGCGTTGTCCTGGAATGGGTAAAGTCCCAGTCCACAGGAATACAATAGGTTCATGAATACTCATCTTCTCCAGAAGGAAGAATTGGCCTACCGCGGCCACGAAGTCTCGCTCGCCGCAGTGACGAGCAGGATCGAGACATTCACATCAGTACTCATCCAGCCCCAGAGCTCCGCCGTATAGGTCCCCATACGGGCAGCCCAGGAGCTGAAAGGTTAAGCAGATCGAGATAGGGTATTAATGTGCGACAAACATAAGTCGAGCTGCGTGCTCCACTGGCCGCGAGATGGATGTAAAGAAAAGTCTTATAATCCCGAGTAAGGTGAAGGACATTAACTCACAGCGCTCGCAAGGCGCTTCATTATCACCAAGTAAGCACTCCAGGGAGCTCCTAGGAGCCCCTATATAAGCAGATGTTTGCTTCACTCGAAGGGAACGTATTTAAGGTTTGCCTTGACTTCCTTTACTACCTAACTAGTTGGCAAACCAGCAGAGACTACCCTGCGGCACTTCACTTTTGCTAATTACACCCTCTTCTTCTTCTTCTCCTTCTTCTTCTTCTTCTTCTCCCTCTTCTTCTACTACTTAGCTCCACTTCAAACAACAGCATCATCGCACTCGAGAAGATGTTCCGTGCAGTGCGCGCCCCCGGCGAGCCGTCATACGCGACTTCATTGTCCGCCTTTGGCTACCACATGAACGAGAAGCGCGAGTTCGTCGACAACACCACAGGAGCCTACTTTGACTTCTTCCATTGCGATAACGACCGTGTGAACGACGGCCGTCGAGGCGCCTTCCAGCAGTGCTTGCGCACGGAGATTGCATCAGTCCTGAAGTCGGAACACGGCATTGAGGAGCTCTTCGTCGGCGGTTCAGATGGGCATGTCATCTCGTACCATCGTCCCGTTGGCCAGCATATCAGTCTTCTGGCCACTGAGCAGAGCAAACTGCGCCAGAAGCGAGATGTCATCGTCGTCGTCGGAGAGAGCAGCCAAGATTGCGGCATTTGGGCATGGCGATCGGTACAGAGGGAAGGGGGCGCGGACAAAGGCAGTCTCGCTGGACTCGTCCAGAGAATCACTCTGCGCGCAGCGACAGAGACTCGCGCAGGCAATGAGCTCGTCGAGGTATGGGTAAATGCTTCAGCTGAAGATTCATGATCTCAACTTGCTCACTTCTCTCCCAGGAACAGACTCCTGGCATCATCGTCTTGAACCCAGGACAGCTGGCATACTCTCACCAGCTGGGCAGAAACATGAGTTTGGCGTCCTGGCAGAGCCGTCTGCGTCCGACTGCCATCAGCGAGCCGTACGCCTTGGACAAGAAGTATAACTTCGTTCCAGGTAAGTACCACGACACGATGCATCTCATCTTCGAGCCTGACCACCTGATAGGCCACCAGAACTCGAGCGAGCATGTCCACACAGTCGTACGGCACGTTCTTCCACAGCTCACGGCTGGGAATGCGCGCCTGCACATTGTCGCCATTGGAGATGGCTCCACACCAACCCTCGAAGTGCTCAGTCAACAGATGGCGATGAGAGTCGGCGGTATCCCAGAGTCAATAGCCCTGATTGAAACCGGACACGAACACGAAGAGATCCTCAATGGCGATCTGAAGACTTTGCTCTCCTTGGCTGGCAAGTCCTGGGTCCAGAGCGACGAGCCTAAGGGAACCAAACTAGCCATGCCAGACGGACCACTACTAGGGATGCCAGCTCTGAGCTATGCTCCAGGAACCAATGCCAGCTCGCAAGACGTCAATGGGCACAACTTCACAATTGCAGATGATCAGGATGGGGCCGGAGCCTTCTTCACGCAGGATAGAGACCTGAACATGGTCACGGATCTGCTCGGACACCACGATGTCAATGACTCCAGCCGTGACGACCTGAGCGAGGCCAGCACCATTATCGCCGTTTCACCGGAGCTTCCCGATATCGATGACAGCAAGGACTTCTTTGAAAACAAAGAGAATATTGAGCCCCGGGACTTCGCACCACTCCACCCCAACACCGACGGCGATTCCTCCCACGTTGCGATCGAGCTCCCATTGAACCTTGCCATCAACTCTCCTCCCGCGATGGATGTCCCTCCAAACACCCCCGCCGACACGCCTCCCGCTCTCGACATGATCGTGGATGAGGTTAATGGGGAAGGGAATGATATCACAGAAGATACGCTCGCAACCACCGACTTTGATCCCGAAGTAGGAGAAGAAGAAGATATTGATGATGATGATGATGAAGGAGGAGAAGAAGACGAAGAACCATCTCCTGAACCCCCAGCGCCAGTTTCCTGCCCGACCTTCAGCGCCGGCGTATGCGATGGAGTTATCGAAACCGTTTTCCCGGCAGTTATGGACGATGTCCTCGATCATCTCTGGTTTCACATCACGCGTGTGCGAGAGCATGATACCAAGGAAGCTGCAGATGCGGCTGCAAACGGTGTCGCGTGGCCGAGAGAGGGCGAGAGGCATGATGATTAGGTGAAAAAAGGGTGTAAGGTACACAGTGTGGAGATGGATTAGTAGCTCGCTCGATGAGACTGACGCAGATGAGCCCTTCAATTATGCATGATGAAAGATAGGTTTTGGGCGGTACTTCATTATGATACTACCCATCTACTTTTTCATCTGTGATTGCCGATGGAATTTTGCCTTTCAGATTTCACCTCCTGGTGTTTTAGCGCGGAAAAGCGGTACATGTAGTCCTCTGTTGAGGTCCACCATTCTTCTACTCACATCTTTCGCACTGACGAATTATACGCTAGGGAAACGGGACGGGGACACATCTCTTTGTGAAATTACCAAGAACAAGCTACATGTAGACCGTTAACTGCAAAGCCTCGTGAAAATCGCATATATTACTCCTTCTTCATCTGATTCCGTCTGTAGTCTCTCATCATCGGCAGCAATTGGGGGAGTGCTTTCGGGATTAAGCGAGCGTCACCATCGATACTTGGTCGCACAGCTTGCAGGGAGCCATTGCAATGTCCACCCCGTCCGTCCGGTGCTGAGTTTAGCCCGATTTTGCCGGTGCCCGCGGGGGGATCTGGACCCCAGGCATATTCTCGATGTGAGACAGAGTTGTCCACATATACAACATCGCCATGCCACAGGGTGTACGTGGAAAGTGGTCCGATTTCGACTCTTGTTCAAGTCTCTCTATCTCGCTTCGAGCCGACCGACGAAAATCTCCCATGGAGATGTCCGCTGTCCGCACAGCGGAGAAGCCAAACGAGGTCTCCAAGCGACATACCACATTTGGTATGCCGGCGTGGGCAGTAAGGACAATGACTTCGCGAAGCTGTTGCGGCATCTCCCTGCCGTAAGGCAAGGGGGAATCTCGAACGGAGACACCTGAGTATGAGCGTCGAATGCGAATGACCAGACTCGCAGGTGGTGGCAAGCCGGCGCGGTCCAGGTGGTGGAGGAAAGCCCGCAGGCGGACTCCTTCGTCGAGGTTGGGTGGGGTACACACACTCGCTGGTCTCGATGGCGTCTCGAGCTGAAAGGTGTTGGATGCGAGGAACATCTGGCGGCCTTCATCGCGGGCTTGCTTGCAGGAGGCAAGAAGTCCTGGTAGGTAGCGGTATTTGTGTCTTTCCGGTGAAAACAGAGCTTTTGGAAGTTCGACTCGGACCGGCTCGGGATCGCACAGGACGAGAGACCATATGGTGTTCCGCATTTCGGCAGGGAGCGTACCGAGGAGTGAGTTTTCCATGGTGGTGGTGGTGGTGGTGGTGTTGGCGGTGATGGTGGTGGTTTTGATGCTGAAACGTGGCTCGTGAGCGGAGAGCGATGTACTGGAAGTGGCGTGATGTGGATGTGAGAGGAGATTATCAGTGTCAAAGAGTCAGATTGTCGGACTGTGCGATGTGTAGAAGTGTTAGGTAGGTTCAGCTGCGCCGCTCGGGTGTCCTTGGCATGTACCAGAGGAAGGAGGTGGGTGGTGAGGTAAAGCTTCTTATTTTGTCTTCGAGTGTAAGACGGGGACTACCCGAGGAGGTTGCAAAGCCTTTTGGGGACTCGAGTCGGACTACGAGGTCTTGAAAGAAGTGAGAAGTCAATAGTAGAGAAGCAGAGGAAAGTGAGGCAAGAGCAGCGATGAGATTATATAGAGCTTACGCTGAGGTACTCTTAGTCTGGAGGCGCATGCAGGCTCGACAATAAGGAGGCTGACAATCGAAGTGAACGCATTGTCCCCTGACTCCTTTCGCGCTGCCTATGTCCGTGTGACCAATTTTCAGCACGTAGGGGCAGTCTACCGGCAGTGGTGGCCAGTGAATAAGGCGCTGTCCGGGTCCATGACAATGCGCGAGTCTTCTTCACTCACGAGGCCTGCCGCACTAGAAGCTCGAAAGTGTTCAATAGGGGGGCCGTGAAGCAACTGTGACGGGCGGCCTTGATAGAGACGACTGGAGAGGTTCGTCGAGTGACATTGTATGCAGCAATGCAGCTCCCATCGTGATATTGGGGTCATTCTCGTCTCTCTTCCCTATTGTCTTCCCTCTCTTCTTGCCTCTCTTCCTCGTACGCTCCCGCCCACCGCTTCTTGGTCCCCTCACCAACTCGCCTTCTTCACTCCCGGTATCCTCCCAGCCAGCGCATTCATTCGGAATTGAAACTGTCCTCGCTGTCAGCACTGCGATTCACTCCCCGACATCTCTCCATCTATCCTCGTGCCTCGACACGCGGTGTAACCAACATACCCTCGCCATCCTAAAGTCCTGCAGCACACCTCTTCCCTTGCCGCCCATGACACAGCGGTTTTTGATCTGCGTGGAGCGGGTGTAGCAATGCATCTGCGTCAACTGCAGCTGTGCCTGGACTCGTGTGCGAGACGGCAAGGAGGTGTTGCGGATGATGTATCGCAGGGCTTGTCGCTCGGGCTCGTTCTGTTCGAAGACTTTGCGCTTGGTGTGGTCGCGGATGATTTTGTTGTTGATGAAGCAGCCGATGTCCAGCTTCGCGGGGCGGAAGGGCGCGAATTTGGTCATGATGGAGGATGATGGAGAGATAGGATTGGGTACATGTAGGTATGGGGAGAATGTTCTGATGGTCCAGAACTTGAAGGTGTATGCATGCTGCTCGGGGACGTCAATGCGAGAGCGGCCCGAGTGATGTCAACACTTTCATCTCCATCTCTCCTTCATCACTCTCACTCTCTCTCTCTCTCTATCTCTCCCTCTCTCTATACCTGACCCATACCAGCCCATCACACACTACCTGTATCCCTCGAGAACATCCTCAACCTCCACTATGCACCATGGGAGCCGTCTTCGCGCCCGCGGACATCGAAAAGCTGATTCATCATTTCCCTCCTCTGTCCGTTTCTGCTGATGATGGCCGGCCTCCCGTCGTCCGAAGCCTTTCTCAAAACAATTTGAAGCACTCGGCAGAAGTCCTCCATTCCTTCAAGGCTCTGGTCGAGAGAAATAACCAGCGCATCCTGCAGTCCAGCGTGACGACGATTCTGGGCATTGAAGAGGGCAGCGAGAGCATCATTTTCGACCAGCTCGATTCGCAGCTGTACTATAGTGCGGACAGTCGCTACATCATCCCACACCCCCTGATTGAGAGTATCGCTGCAGTGCTGAGGGATCGCGCGTTGAGAGTGGCTGTAGATCTGCATGCGTTCACTCGCGAGCAGGATGTTCGACGTGATAGCTTGGATCGCTTGATCGAGGAGTACTCGGGCAAAGACTGGCCCCGTGTCATTATTGATGTGGATGCTACCTCCTATCTCTGCAGTCATGCATACTCTGAAAACGTCAGGACGCAAGTCCATAATGCCACTTCCGGTGCGGGTCTGGAGATATGTAACCTGTCCGCACTCCTCGATCACGCTATACCGCCCCCTGTCGTGGCAGCTCTTGCAACAGAAGCCACTTCTGGAAAAGGCGGCGAAGTCCAGTTCTCTGGTGAACAGGTCATTTACGTGCCGCCAGGCTACAATGATGCGACTGCGAAGCGGAGCGAGGAGCAACGCGCCGCGCAATCAGCGATCCTGATGGAACGCCTGGAACATGATGGCTTTTGCACACTCAGTGAGTCGGCCGACGAGTTGATTGACGTGCCCACGGTAGTTCCTGCGTGGGACGCTCAGATTATAGCAGAGTTTGAGAGGAAACAGCCCCATTGTCTACGACCGCACAGCATCGACGTCCACCCAGGAGTGGAGGCGACCGGTCGCGGGATCCCACCGCCCCTGTGTAGAAAGCTGATAGTCAGGCCCGAAACACTCCAGGACGAGCTGGACAGCATGAAGCTGGCAGTGGGCACTCGAGCGGGCATTCTGTGGCGCACTGCTCCCTCTGCAGCCACGCCAGCCACGATCGTACGTAGTCTACAGCAATCCGATTTCGAGACACCGCATGCAGAGGAACTCGCAGATCTACTGATCAGGAGCGTGTACGCTCAAGAGCTGGAAGCGACAGCGCTCAGCTGCCTGTCGGAACTCGAAAGCCAGCGCCACGATGATTTTGTCCGAGTGATCGAAACACGCCTCTGGTCTCCACTCCACTGCTATGCTGCCGGAGTGTTGGAAGTGCAAGATACGACATTGAAACAGCACCTCGAAGACTTCCTGACCATCCACTTCAAATCAGATGCGATACCCAGTACCATTGCCATCATACGGGATCAGGGCTTTCTCCACGACCGAACACGCAAGAAAGAAAGCGAGAAGCTCCAAAAAGCCACAGAGGAAGCCAAGGCCTTTTCCGACATTCAAAAGTGCATTACGAAATTCTGCCACAAGCTGAAAGTTTCTCCCCCCAGCGAATCGCAGATTTTCGCCTCCAAGTCACTCACTGTTCAAGCCACGTGCAAAGCCATGTCCAAACTGCAACGCGGCTCCGACGTCCTGCAAAACCTCATATGGATCTTGCTGGCGACCAATGGACCGGGGCTGTTTATGAGTTCGGGCAAGGATACGAGCCGCATGATCAAGCACTTCGAGGCAGTGTGTGAGGATGCAGAGGTTGCGGGCATGTTAGCAATCTGGAGGGACAAGTTGAAGCAAGGCCTGGCAGATGAGGAGGATGTGAGGCAGATGAGGGAGTTGGCCAAAGCGGCCGTGGAAGAGTATGGACAGGGGGAGAAGATGATGGCCTATGCGGGGACATGATTTTGCCGGTCGAGTGGCGTCTTTGGAAGAAGGAAAAAAAAAAGGAATGTGGCACAGGCGGCGTTTGGACGATCAGTGTCGCTGCCATGGGAACGAAATCGCACTCGATTTCATTGATCTCAAGACCGTTTTAAAAATCTACAAGAAGCCACTTCCAATCACAAAGCTCGCATCGTTGTTAAAGGCGGTGGCAGTGTCGTAATCCAGCGGACCACCATTGCGCGCGATATAGCCCGCATTGTGATAGTGGCGGAAGAAGCGTGTCGGGTAGCCCCAGGCACGAATGGTATTGCCCTGGCCATTCAAGCCGGCCTGTCCACAGAAGGTGGCGTCCTCGTGGAACAGCTTGCTGTTATCGTTCGCGGCCAAGGTCAAAAGGAACTTGGAATGCCGAATGAAGCTTCCCGGGGTATCGACGGATTCAAACGACACGCAACCCGTCGCAGTCGATGCCAGAGGGGACCGAACAACGAATTTGGCGGCGTTCTGGACTGAAGACGCAGAAGAGGATGTGATGACTTGAGTGTTGATTGTGGTCCCGCTGTGGGCGAGAAAGCGGGTGTCGTAGCCGGGAGTGGTGGCACGAAGGGTGATGGTGTTGCCAATCTTGATGGCGGGACCACTCGCCAGCGAGGTCGTCGCGTACTTGGCCGCGACGATGTTGGCCTGGACAGACTTTTCCGTGGCATCGGTGGGAAAGGCAGAGGTCATGACGCCCTCGTAAAAGGTTCCTTGCGCGCCGTTACTGTTGTCGCCACCGATGCCGAGGAGAATGGCGCCTTCTTTGCTCATCGGGTTGTACCCATCGGCATTGGGTCGGACGCCGTTGTAGTAGGTGGAGAGGCTCCCCGAAGCGGCATTACCGCCTCGTAGAGCCCAGTTGTTGGGCTGGCCCTTGACGATGGCGGTGAAGAAGCGGTCGGTGATGGTGGGATCGTTGGTGTTTTGTTTGACGTTGACACCGGAGAAGAGGCCGTTTTCCAGATCGGCCATCAGCCACGGTCCGTTTCCCGCGCCCGTGCCCCAGATGGTGTTGGTGCCGTAGTAAATGGCTTCCATGTGGCCATTGCCCGTGTCCAGATTGTTCGTCTCGGCGTTGCCTGCAGAGGAGGAATCATTCATCATCAGTCACCCGTATCTGCATTGTGATGAGGGAAAAGGGAACAACTTGAATGTGGGTTCATACCGTAGTCAAAGCAGCAGGCATCATTGTAGTGAGTACCATCGAGGACGGCGTACATGCCCTCGGAGCCATCGCCAGTCGCGGTGCCACTGGGATTGTTGATACGGTAGCCGCTGCCCGGGTGAATGAAGACGCCGTACGCCTTCTTCCCGTTCAGCGTCACGGGCGCGCCAATTGCGCTGGCATATTGGTCGTAGCCGTTGGCTTCAGTGCCACTCGCAGCGCCACCGGGAGGAGCCTGGGTCAAGTGGTTCGCCCGCCCGCTCTGGTCGTAGATGATGGTGATGAGGCAGGTAGTGCTGGTGCAAAAGGTGTCTTGGGTGGCAGCGTTGGCGACACTGCCGGCCGAGACAGGAGTGATGTCGGTAGTTTTTCCATCCGAAGCACGTGAGATTTGGTACAGAGGGCCCTTGTATGCATCGTAGAGAGCACGTGTGGTGCTGTGTGCTGCCACCTATACGACGAGATTGATCATCAGCAAGAGAAGGAGTCAGTCAGTCAGCTGAGTACCTAGGTAGTAGACGAGGACAGTGACGGGATGAGGCATGGCATACACAAGGCGTATTCCCCGAGGCGTAAATGTCGCATGGACCGGCGTGGACGAGAGCGCTGGCCGCCAGCAGGCTGAAGGCCAGTGGTGGAAGTCGTGGTCGTGATGGGGATAGCATGGTTCAATATGGGAAGCCGAGTGAATGATCTGGAATACTGGGGTGCTGCTCATCAGTCTATTTATTGTCACTCCGCGCTCGATCCTCTCCTGTGGGCTAAGGTGCTTTCAGGTGGAGTGTGGTTATTGTGGTTGTTGTGGCGGCGGATAATCTGATAGACAATTAATGCCGCCGTCTCCCTCCTCTGTTCAAGCAGCAGGCCAGCAAAGCCATGCATTGCTTGCTGTACTCTAAGCATTGGAACAAGAAATGATAAGATTGCGGGGCCCTCTGGCTTCTCGTGGTCCTGTTGGAGGAACAATGTCGATCTCCCGCCGTCTCTCGCCTACTGTATAGTCAGTAGCTTCTAGCGTCCACGAGCGTGTATGCTCTCGTCGTCTCGTGGACAACAGAGAGAGTATAGCAGTGGTGGCGGGTGAATCCCTTTCCACGAATGAATATGCTTAAGTTTTGACTATGCCCACGTCCAGCCCAGCCCAGCGGTGCAACCGGAAAGGCTGTTTTTTTTCCATCATCGGTATTTCTGGTTACTTGATGTGGTGGGAGCGGCCACTTTACAGTCTACCTAGCCAGTCAGCCAGGCCGCCAGTTAGCTAGGCCGCCGTGTCTTCGGTATATTCACCACTAGGCTGAGCAACTTTGGGACGACCGGGAGGAAGTGAATTGAAGTCGTGGCAGCCATAAGGTACTGTGACCCGATACTACTGTGGTGATAGTGTGATGATAATGTGGTGATGATCGGGGAATCGGGATGAGAGGAAGAAGAGGAAGAATACCTTAAGCCGCCAAGACCGATGCCCAGTTCCTTCGTCTCGCTTTCCACCTGCTTGCTCGAGCAACACTTGCCGAGACCCGACGACCCGACTATATCCGATCTCCGGCGCATCATCGGGGCCGGGCCGGGCACGTGGCCAAACCTGAAAGTCGGTCCTCCATCGGCGACCGCCGCTCCGACACTTTTCATGTGGCAGACGGGAGCTATCGGATCCTTGGCAGCCATGCGAGCCGCTAGGAGATAGGTATGGTGTATGTAGATAAGGTACCTAGCAAAAGGGGGGGGGGAATGGTTTCGGCGAAATGCGCAAAAAGGAAAATACTTCATATCTCCTACCTACAACTCCAGTCTTACGGCTCGAAGGGTCTAGAACACTTCTAGAATTCCTGCATCGTATACATTTCCATGTCGATTTTCAGCCTCACCTTCAGGTAGCATCCTTTCCACCTCCTACATGTCCCATTTCCACGGGAGGTGGGCAGGTATTTTACCTGGACGCCAAGACTCTCGCGCCACCGACAACCAAACAATTCACTCCATACCTTACCTTATTCGTCCCGACAACGAGGACCAACTTCTTCCGCTATTCATCACGACACTACATGTATTGTAGGGCAGGGCAGGGCAGCTACACAGTCAGACTCGTACAATATCTGTTGTCAGATGGTATAAGACAAAGTCCGGTCCGAATGGCATCGTGTCGCACACTGGACAGAATTCCCTTCCTGGCTTGCACGCCGAACTCAGGCGCTGCCAAGGGCCAAGGAATGCTTGAATGCTGAATTATGTCGTGTTCATTCGCCAGAGATATCGCGTGGCACGAGGCGTACCACCGAGCACACTCGCTGAACGGAACTAATAGTGACTCTCAAGTCTCGCAGTCACTCAGTAGGAAAAATATAATAATCCAGTCATGTCCGCCCGGAACCTCTCGCCTGCAGCGTAGCAATCTTTATTGTTGTTGATGTTGCTGTTGTTAATATCATTATAGTTGACGACAACATGGGCTACTCCAGCTGGGTCCGCAATACCAACGCGGCCGTCGCCAAGACTGCCATGGGCAAATACTTCAGACTGGAGGGCAGCGGCCACGTACGTGACAATCTCCATCAATCATCATCCGCATGAGGGAAAAAGAGAAAAAAGAAAAAAAAAAAAAAAAAAAAAAAAAAAAAAAAAAAAAGAAAAAAGGG